>NC_057800.1:337030000-337196400 GCF_018294505.1 Triticum aestivum | reverse complement strand
GATAACAAATTTGATGATATTTCTTATATTCATAAATATTTACAAATAACAAATTTTATGATATTTAAAAAAAATTATTACTGTTTTTATAAAAAATTATTACTGTTCCATATTCATATTCATTTTCTAAAAAATTATTAGATGCAACAAATAATAATAATAATAAATTACTTATGGCGTAGCGCTGGCTGGTGCGCCATTGCTATCTAAAAAAATTACTTATGGCGCACTACTGGCTGGTGCACCATTGCTATCTAAAAATGATTACTTATGGCGCACTGCTCGGGGGTGCGCCATTGCTATAAAAAACATACTAATGGTGCACCGCCAGGCGGTGCGCCATTAGTAATCTTCCCCCTAGCTAATTCGCCCGATCCCTTCGTCCCTCCCTCGCCAGATCCACTTCCCCCCTCGCCACACCCTCACGCCTCCTTCCGCCGCCCGGTCGTCGTCCCCCAACGCCATAGCCGCGCCACCGTGCTCCCCTCACTCCGCCGCTGATCCCAGAAGCACCGCCGCGTCTCCCTCGTCCTCCCTGATGGCTCACGCGACCGGAAGAGCCCCGAAGCGTCGTCCCCGACCCCTTCTTCCTCTTTCGGCCGCTTAGACCGCCGATGACCCCACGCCGTTCCCAGCCCTTCCTAGTAAGCCCCCTGCCTCCCCTCCCCCGCGCCCCTCACTTCTCCGTGGCTCGTGCCTACCGCGCGCCCTTGGTCTGACTTCTTGGGCTTACCTCAAACAGGGCCGCGCGCTAGGGTTCCAGCGCCGCGGCTGACCTCGCCGCCGCCGTCCCAGACCTCGCTGCCGCCGCCCCTGTACTCGCTGCCGCCAGTACCCACTCCCGCCGCAGCCCAGCCGTCCTCCATGGCCCTCTACACCGGCTGCCCCTCTGCCCTCTGCCGCAGCAGGGACAACAGGAAGCCACCGCTGCGCCCCTCTGCACCGGCTGCCCACGGTGAGCCATTGTTTCGCAGCTCATGTCTTCAAAGTCTAAAGAAAGCATGTATTTCAGAGAACAAATTCGTAGTTATACTAGGGCACACATCATTTAGAGTACTCTGAAATTTAGTTCTAAAAATTTTTGTTAGATAGTGGCTACACTAATCTAGAGTAGTATCCTAATCTGATGGAGTACTCGATTTAAAACTCCTGGAGCATCATGACAGAAAGATGCAATATTATTTACTGAAGCATCATGACAGAAAGATGCAATATTATTTACTGAAGCATCATGACAGAAAGATGCATTCAACACCTGGAAGAATAACACAAGCTGTAAATTAAATAACATGCTCTGCCAATTACTTACTGTAGATTCTTAAAAAATTTATATATGCCAATGTATCTACTGCTGTAGCTTGCTCAGAATAGAGGATGATCAGCGGCGGTTTGTGCAGTTGTGTTGTGTAGTATGAAAAAACATGTAAATGTACATTACATTGTTGCTCAACGCCATTTATAACTCTGTCAAATTCAGACAGACCCTAGAATGCAGTAACAAAAAATTAGATTGGTGTTGGAATGCAGTCAAAATTCAGACATGTAGCCTTGCAAGCAAAAGTATATTTGTGGTGCTATAACCTTTTATTCAAAGTGGGTGGATGGATCTACATCAGCCATTTCTACTGCTACTTGTGAGGAGAAGTAGTGATGCCGATTGACGCAACATATATGGCAGTTGACACAATCAATCGGAGATGCATATAATTTGCTAGAGCATGCGAGAATAATATCTGAATCAAGAATATATAACTCTTCGAAGCAAAAGAAATGGGAAAACAAAAATGTACAATCTTTTTTATGAAGATATGCCAAACTCCTCAACAGTTGGTTAGTCTCATTAGGGTAAAATAATAGGATACTTTGTTAAATTAGAAGTCGTCAACATGCTGCTGATGAACTGCTGCTATATCCTGTATGATGTATGTGATGCTGCTGATGTATGGTTTTTTATCAAGAGGCCAAACATTCATCTAGTTTTGCAATGAACTGCTGCTAACGTATGATGTAGTTGCTTCACCTGATATCTTGCTTACGATTCTACACTGTGCCGTTTAAGAGTTTTTAGATGAACGTCTATAGTGCTTTTTCTTCTTTGCTAACTCCGTTCTGGAGTTGTTGTTGGCCGGTAACAGCATGTTTGAAGTACAATTGTTACCAATGTGGGCCTGTGGAAACCCATGACAAAAGTCTTGAGTTGGATTCAGTCATAGGATTTTGTGTTATTTCACATTTCCACCGGTACTTGGTCATTGCTGGTAGTCTCATTGTGATATTCTGAAATGACCCATTGGTGACTTCATTATGCGGGGATAATGATTTTGCAGGTACCCCGAGAGGCCCATGAGTTTGCCGGAATGTCGATTAACTTCCGTTCCGGCAAATTCAGGTACTCCATATGTCCTATTTTCAGAAAAGGTCATGCTGAAATTTTCCATGAATTTTAGCATGACTTTGCTAAAAATAGCACCTCAGTAGCAAGCGGCCCCTACGTCAGTTGCACGCCCGCCGTTGGCGGTGCCTCGACATTAGCCGAGCTCGACGCCATCACGGTAACTAATTAAGCCTCTCGGCCGATGACTTCATCTCCTTGCCTTTGACTGGGCATCCCTGATGCCCTACATGTTTTCGCAGGGCGCCGCCGACGTTCCATGCACTCTCCTGCACTTCGTGGGCGGCGAGTTGATCGATGTTGCCAAGGGCAGAATCGTTCAACCGGGCAACCTGTGTTCCACGGTAATCCGATGCCAACCACCGTGTATAGGGTTGAACTAGTTGGGGTGCTGCCAGGCGGCGACGAGTTGTTACCTCCGATTCGACCCGATGGGGCCGACGACGATGATGTGATAACCCTCAGCGCCTGCATAAGCTGGCCCCTGCTTTGGCCGAAGAGCCAGATTCGTTTGGGGGCGGGGGACACCACCCCACAGACAACACCGCCAGTCGTGCTAGCGCCAAGCCATGGCAAGACCGCCGCAACACTACTGGACATGCCGGACATCCCTATGGCACAGGATCCGAACATGCATATGGCACATGATCCGGACGACGACGACAACGACGGCGGTACATTTACCAACGTCGATAAGTACTTTGCTGAACATGGGTACGGTGACGAATTCTTTAGGCCTCCTTCTCAAGAACCCAACCCTGAAAAAGACGACTGCGATCATGATGTTACTGCGGAGAAACCAAATTGCAACGGGCGTCGTCTGGCGTTCAGTTCTCAGGAGACGCCTCCAGCTGCCGCCTTCACTGAGCCTCAGATAGCTGAGGTGCCAAATATTATCAGCCCCAACACACTCAAGAAGGCATTCTGTGAGCAGAACTCGATCCCATTACAGTAGAAGAAGAAGGGACGCAAAAGAAAGAGTAACAAGGGTGCCAGCCAGCCGGCACCGAGCATGATCCGTGCTCAGGACGGTCCACCTTCACCTAAGGATATCTCGAGGAGGGTGCATGTGGCGGGTAGGCCGATGCTACCAACTAATCTGCTCAATGCTACAACCGGTGCTATGCGGAGTCTGCATGAGAGTGTTCTTTCTTTGGAGAAGCGGCGTCTCTCCGAGAATGATGTGGCATACCCGGTTTTCGTGGCCAAGGTGCCAGAGGGCAAGGGCTTTGTGGATAACGCCATCGGGGGTACAATCGTCCTACGGTTTGATGACATCTTCGCTATGTTTAACCTTCATCCGCTGCACTACACCTTCGTTCGGCTATTTTCGCTGAGTATGGAGATGCGGATCATTAGAGACAAGACCCCGGACATCGTGATAGCCGACCCCTTCTACATGTGTGCCAAGATCTTGGGCAGCGCTGGGGACCGGCAAGTCGCGAGTTCTTACCTCGAAGGCGTCATTCTGGCAAACCCAGATAAGGATAACTTCCTCGTGCCTTACTTTCCCGAATAAGTCATCCCCTCACCGCCCTATAACATATGATTTCTTAGATTTCAATCGTTCTTTTTTTTCTAACATTCCGTGTTCTGTGCAGTGACACACATTGCACACTCATCCTCTTAAGCCCAAAATATTCCATGGCCATGTATTTCGACTCGGACCGTCAGTCGAAGAAAGACTACACAAATATCAAGAAAGTTCTTGATGATGTTCTCCCCGGCTATGCCAGATCTGGAGGCACCTTCACCAGGCCAGTTCGTAGGTATGGCAAGCACGTGTTTGCCCACACTACGATGTTCCCCTGCATCAAGCAGCCGTCTGGCAGTCATAAGGATGCCTACTACGCCCTCCATCACATGCGGGCGATCGTACGGGACCATAATCACCTTCTGCTACCAAATAATCTCAAAGATTGGGCCGCAAGCTTGTCGGCAATCCAGGACGCGGACATCAGACAAGAATTCTTTCACATCCAGTCGGAGTTTGCGGAAATTATCCATCAAGATGTCCTTCATACCTTGGGGCAGTTCTACCTCAGATATGAACCATCGAACAGTGAGATAGACACAACGCTACAAATGCAGGTTGACAACGCCCGCGATATCATGACCATCATGAGAGACGGCGGCTTCATCCATGCTCCGGTCCCTGAGTCGAGTCGAAAGTAGTGATGCTATGTGTAGTTCTGAAACATCGATTGGCTCATGTTGTAATTAAACTTTAATGAACTTGTATGTCTCTTTGGTTTGGACAGTCATTCAACTTATATGTAATAGATGCTATTTATTAGTAGGACCATGAATCGTGCTATTAATGTGTTACTTTTCTCTTCCGATCCTTTTGTTGCATACTTATATATTGCTTATGTATTGTCTGTGAATTGTTACTAACGTTTTGTTTGGCTAGTGCATAGAGATGCCGTCGTATGTCGTGTACAAGGGTAAGGTTCCCGGAGTCTACGAGGACTGGGTGGAGTGTCGGAGATAGGTTCACCGTTTCAGCGGTAGCAGTTAGAAAGGGTACACCACTAGGGCGGAGGCGGAAGTTAGATACGCGCGCTATCTAGCTGGAGAGAGGAGGGAGCGTTGGAGGAACCGGATGAAGACCAGTTTCATCGCGATGATGCTCATCGTGATGACCGCAGCTCTCATCTATGTGATGGTAGTTTAGATGATCGATATCGACTTGTAATGTGAAGACAAACTCGCTACTCGCGGTTTCGATACTTGTAATCTTCTAGCTTTGTTTGGTATTTTAAATTCGGAGACTAATATGATGAATTGTATTCGGAGACTAATTTTCTATTGTATTCGATAAATCTGTTGTTTATATGTTGTGCTCTCTATATTATGTGCAGTAATATGTTTTGTAATCTGTGCAAATATCAGAAAAGAAAAAAAAATCCCTAATATTCATACTAGTGGTGCACCACTCAGCACACTAATGGCGCACTGCAAAAAGGACTCTAATGGTGCATCATCCACTAGTGCGCCATTAGTATGCCAAAGCACATGGGTAAATATGGTCCCCTGGGAGGCATACTAATGGCGCGCCGTGGGCTATACTAATGGCGCACTGCACGGTGCGCCATTGGTATACCAGATACTAATGGCACAACACAGGTGCGCCCTTAGTAAAAAATACTAATGCCGTGATGCTAGTGGCGCACCTGTAGTGCGCCATTAGTAGGCAAAACAGGTGCGCCGCCAGTAGGCCTTTTCCTAGTAGTGTAATGATCTGAACACCAACCATACTTCTGCTACTCCAAAAATTCTGAAATAAATTGGTGGACGTGAGGAATTTGTCTATTAATCTTCTGAAAGAAGAATCAACTCAATCGCACTCTTCTGTAAAAAAATTGCAGGTAATCTCATGAGCGCAAAGTTTTTGTTTTTTACAGCAAGATCACATTAAATTTCACCCAAGTCTTCCCAAAGATCTTACTTGGCACTTTATTGAAACAAAAGCTATAATACATGATTAATACAGTAACTTAATCATGAGAACACACAAAAACAGTAAGGTTAAATATTGGGTTGTCTCCCAACAAGCGCTTTACTTTAATGCCTTTTAGCTAGGCATGATGATTTCAATGATGCTCACATAAAAGATTAGAATTGAAACATAAAGAGAGAATCATGAAGAATATGACTAGCATATTTAAATCTAACCCACTTCCTATGCCTAGGGATTTTGTGAGCACAAAATTTATAGGAACAAGAATCAACTACCATAGGCAGGAAAAATAAGTATAACTTCAAAACTTTAAGCATATAGAGAGGAAACTTGATATTATTGCAACTCCTACAAGCATGTATTCCTCCCTCATAATAATTTTCAGTAGCATCATGAATAAGTTCAACAATATAACCATCACATAAAGCATTATTTTCATGATCTACGAGCATAGAAATTTTAGTACTCTCCATATAAGCAAATTTCTCCTCATTCAGAATAGTGGGAGCAAATTTCTTCTAAATCCACTTTAGATGATAGTATTATTCATACTCCAAAAGATATAAGTGAAGTTCATGGAGCATTTTACAATTAATATAGACTAACCAATATCCAAGCTCAAAATATATATGTGAAGCACACGAAGCATTGTATAAACCATACTCAAAAGATTTAAGTGAAGCACAAAGAGAAATTCTATAAGATCATACTTGAAAGATATAAGTGAAGCACATGAAGTATTCTATAAATAAATAAAGGGCTATCTCATACTAGCATAGTTCTTAAAGGAAAAACAAAAACACAAAGGACACAAATTATGTGAACAAAACAAAAACTAAGGTATACCGATAATTGTTGAAGAAGAAAGATGCGATGCCAACCGGGGAATCCCCAAGATTAGATGCTTGAGTATCCTTGAAATATTTACTTGGGGTGCCTTGGGAATACCCAAGCTTGAGCTCTTTCCTCTCTTTATTTTTCTCATATTGATAACTCCTCGATCTTCGAACACTTCATCCACACAAAACTAGAACAAAAACATTGTGAAATCCGTTAGTGTAAATAAAGCAAATCACTACCTTTAGGTACTGTTGCAAACTTATTCCAATTTCATATTATAACTATATCTACTGTATTCCAACTTCACCATGGTTCATACCCCCCGATACTACCCATAGATTCATCAAAATAAGCGAACAACTCATAGAAAACAGAATCTGTTAAAACAGGACAGTCTGTAGTAATCTGGAAGTTTAGTAAACTTCTGTAACTCCAAAAATTATGAAATAAATTTGAAAATTTGAAAAATTTGTACATAAGTAATGTGACAAAAATTTCAGACCCATTTGACTTTCCAGTAACAAATGTAAAATCACGCGCTACAGCCAAAGTTTCTGTTTTTTTGTTCTGCACATAGTAGACAAGCAATCTAATCATCCTAAAACCAAAGCTTGGCACATTATTTTTATAGTACAATGGATATATATAAGGGGATAATTATTTACATAGAAACTTCCATGAGAAATTCTACATTGTTTCCGTGATCATGAACACGAGTGCTCAAGGTCGACCCTCACTTCTTCAATGCATAACTTTCCAATCACTTCTCTTTTTGAAAAACTTTTTAGGCATGAGAGGCAAGTAAATTCTTTTTGTATTTTCATTCCTTTAATTTTTTGTATGTTTCACCCACAACTAAATAGAAACAAAAAAGTAAAAACAAAATCTACTTAGTGAAGAATGCAAACAAGCATACACAAGAATATCAACCCCACACTATTGCTCCACGGCAACGGCGCCAGAAAAGAGCTTGATAATCCACAAGTGCAGGGAATCATCGTAGCAATTTCCAAAGGAGGAAGTGATAAGTATGGAGTGTCGAACCCACAAGGAGCTAAAGGTAAGATCAATATGCTCTCAAGCCATATCTGCCACTGATACGACTCTACGTACACCGAACGTTTGCTTCCAACTAGAAATGAGAAATAAAACTACGTTGTTGGTATGAAGTGGATAACTTTGTATTGTATCGGAGAGCTAAAATATTAAAGTAGGTGTTGTTATCATAAAGTTAGAATATATTACTAAATATTATAAATAGCGAGTGTGTAATAATGGTGGATCGGTGTGCGGAAATGTCCTAGGCAATTGTTAACAAGACCGGTAATCACTATTGAAGTTTCATATGAGGGAGAGGCATAAGCTAACATACTTTCTCTTCTTGGATCATATGCACTTATGTTTGGAACTCCAGCAAGCATCCACAACTACTAAAGATCATTAAGGTAAAACCCAACCATAGCATTAAAGTATCAAGTCCTCTTTATTCCCATATGCCATGTCCCGCTTATCCGTGTTTGTGCTTCAGTCACTCACGCAACGCAGACAATAAGCAAACCATGGAAAAATTGCAACACCCTACAGTGGGAATCCCTCACGCTTGTGCGACACGGAGGGAACCATAGGACAGCACCAAAGTAAAACATACAACTCATACCAATCTAGATCATCAATCAACCCAAAGACAAAGGATATCTACTCAAAACATCATAGGACGGCAACACATCATTGGATCATAATATGTGGCGTAAAGCACCATGTTCAAGTAGGGATTATAGCGAGGTGCGGGAGAGTGGACCATGTAAAAGAGATGAGGATGGTGATGTTGATGAAGACGATCACCGCGACGATGATTCCCCTCCCGATGGCACTCCGATGCCACCGAGAGAGAGGAGGAGAGATTCTCCCCCTTGTGCTTCCTCCTCCATGGCCTCCCCTAGATGGAGAGAGGTTCTCCCTCTGGTCTTTGGCCTTCATGGTGACGATGGCCCCTCCGGGATCCTCCTCCATGCCCTCCGGTGATGATGACCCCCTCCTGCAGGGTGCCGGAGAGGCCCATATTGATTTCTTGTGGCTACAGAGGCTTCCGGCGGCAGAACTTCCGATCTAGGTTAATTTCTAGAGGTTTCTGTATATATAAGAGGTTTTGGTGTCGAGCACAAGTCAGGGGGGTCTCCAGGCTGTCCACGAGGTAGGGGGCGCGCCCAAGGGGTGGGCATGCCTCCCACCCTCGTGGGAAGCCCGGGACTCTTCTGGCCCAACTCTTTTACTCCATGGCCTTCTTCTGGTCCAAAAATAAGCTTTGTCAAGTTTCAGGTCAATTGGACTCCGTTTGGTTTTCCTTTTCTGCGATACTCTAAAACAAGGAAAAAAAGAAACTGGCACTGGGCTCTAGGTTAATAGGTTTGTCCCAAAAACCATATAAAATAGCATATAAATGCATATAAAACATCCAAGGTTGATAATATAATAGCATGAGTACTTCATAAATTATAGATACGTTGGAGACGTATCATAAGTCTTCATTACAAGTTCCTACATCAACTACGCATCTACTCAAGGAGTACATCCATAGAACATTGCGCCTCCACGGCTCGAGCGTCGTCCATCACGGGAGCGAAGTACTGCTCTGGGCGCCTATGCTCCTTCCCAGTTGGCGGAGGACCGATGGCCATATCGGCGGGCTTTGATCTTCGAACAATGCACAACTTTTTTGCAAACACCATCTGAGCCCCCTCAATGCACACCAAACGCTTGACAACATCAATCCGGGCAGACGCGTCACATAGCTTCACCACTAGACCGAAGTAGCTGCTTGCAACGGGCTCGGAGGGCCATAGCCAGACATAGAGCTCCTTCATGGCCGGCTCCGCCATTCAGTGAATCTCCATCAACTACTTCATTTGATTCATTAGGAGGGGAGGGAGCTCGGGAATCTAGAATTGCGCCCAGAATAGCCTTAGCTCAGCGTCACCCTCCCGGGAAGCATAGTACCTTGTGGCATCGGCCAAACTCATTGGGAGATCTGTAATGCTGCTTGCGGAACGCCGGACTCGGGTGAGAAACTTGAAACTTTGGCCACCAAATACACTCTGCAGTAAGTACTGCTTACCGTTGGAAATTTACTTCACTTGTTGGAGCTCCTCCCGGGTGCTCCGTGTCTCCGACCGCACCTCTTGGATCTCCGTCTTCATGTTCTCCAATGCGGTGGTGTGCTCCTTGTTCTTTTGCTCAAGGTCCTCACATTTCTTGACAGCATCCTTGAGCTCTTGTTGCACTTCGGCCACCTAGGCCTCATGTTTCTCGCATTCGGTTTTCACCAACGCAAGATCGGCAACCGCCTGTTCGGCCATCGACTTATGTTCAACTGCTTCCTTTCTAGCCCGCAGCAGTTCGGCCTTGAGGCTTTTGACCTCCATGGCGGAAGCTGCAAAATAGTCTCCCGCTGAAAGGATAATTTTGGATACCTTGTTCGATGAAGAATCCCAAGGAACCACATTTCACTAACCTTTTTCCTCGTCGAACTGCTTGTTGACGAGGTCAAGCTCTTCATCAGAACGTTTAAGCTTTTGATTCATCTCAGCAAGTTCAGCGCCATTAGCTGCCGCCGCTAATGCTGAAGCCTGCATTCATGTAACAAGCACCTTGGTTAGCCTATCATTCTAGTGATCTGGATCCTCAACCAGGTTTCTTTTCAAAACCTGTCAGAGTCTCGGGGGCTTTTATGTATAAGTAACGTTAATATCCTGACTATAACATATACATTAAGGAAGGAAATCACATTACTTCGCTTACCTCAATGCCTGTCAGGAGGCCGTCAAAAGCTTATTTCAATCCACTGTTAACGAACCGAACATTTTGTAAAACCACGCCCATCAGTGCGCGATGCTCGTCTACTGTGGAAGAGCCGTTCACGGCCTCCTCCATCAGGTTCGGCCACTCCGCCATGACCCGAACCCCGGTGCTTAGCACTGGTGGCGGGGCCTAGCTCCCCTTTTGTTGAAGGGTGGTTGTGACGCTTCGGAAGGCCTTGAAGGATCCGGAATCGTCTTGTGAGAAGGCTGGGTTTGCCCAAGCTCCTTCTCCTGGTCTTGTGCGGCTGAAGTGCCAACTTCAGCCATGCCAACATTGACATCACCTCCCGGATTCGTCATGGGAGGAGCCCTATGGGATAGCACCTACTCGGTCTCTCCAATGACCGCAGGAGGCACCGAATGCGAATTGCCCCCGCTTTCCACCAGATCGGCTGGCGAAGAGGCGCCCTCTGATATCTCGTCGATGGGAAGATCGTGTGGTGGGCTACAACAGGAGTGTGTACATGCAGTTAGTATTGGGCTAGTGAAACCAATGCCTGGACAGTGTTCGGATTCTCAGCTTTCCGCGTGGGGTTTAACCATGTGAACCTTCTCTAGGACCTTCTAGGAGGCTACGGACTCCTTATCGTAATCCGAACTGTCATCGGGTATGACCAACTTCCCCCTACTCCTCTTCGGAGGATGCCCTTCTTCGGCCTTGGCGGAGGCCGCTCTTATTTTGGTGCGGGGGAGTCACTCTCTTCTCCCCCATCTTCGTCTTGCTCCCCATCATGAGTGGAGGAGGCATGGGTGTCGCAGGACTTGGTGTCCGAAGGGTTCCGTGGGCAGAGGCCTTCCCGGGCCTCCCTCACGGGGTTCTTCTTTTTCTTTTTCTCCTTTTTCTCTGGCGCCTTATAAGGTGTTGCGGCCAGCATTTCTTTCCGTTGTGCCGACCTGGGGTCTTCGGGCAGCGGGGCCGGACTATTCATCTTCTCGGCCTTCTCGAGCCAACCCTATGGAAATAGGACGGTGAAGAGTAAATCTACTATAATGAGAATGACCGGCTTTGGAGTGCATGAAAGCCTTGTTACCTTCTTGGGCGGGTGTTCGGCATCGAGGCCGGCGTCCTCCTCATCTTCTACTGGCCAATCCTCTTCTTGGGGTTTGAATAGCACCCTGCACAGCTTGTCGTAGGTGGTGTCGAGGAACTGACGCATGGTGGTGGGGTCTTCTGACATGTATTCCCATATTGGGGTGTCCCGCTACTGGCAAGGGAGGAGGCGGCGATTGAGCATCACCTAGATCATGCTAGTTAGCTCGATACCAGCCTTCGTCACGCTAAGGATGCGTTTCTGTAGCATTTCCACTTCTTCGAAGGGCCCCCAATCGGGGCTCTCCTTGGTCCATGACATCAGCCTCATGGGTGATCCAGATCTAAACTCTGAGGCTGCCTCCCAGGCTACCTCACGTGGTTCCGTAATGTAAAACCACTCACTCCGCCAAAACTTGATAGTGTCTATAAATGTGTCTATCGGCCAATCTACGCGAGTAAGCTTGCTAACCATGCCCCCCTGCAATCCTCTTGTTGGCCGTCTACAATCTTCAGCTTCACATTGAACACCTTCGGCCATAAGCCAAAGTGTGGATGGATCCGGTGGAAAGCCTCACAAATGATGGTGCAGGATGAAAGGTGGAGGACGGAGTTCGGGGCTAGATCGTCAAAGTCTAGCCCATAAAAGTACATCAACACTCGAACGAAGGGGTGGAGTGGAAAGCCTAGCCGCATGATGAACTGGGGGATGAACATCACCCTCTCTCCAGGCTGCAGTGTGGGAATGACCTTGCCTACTTCTGGGGCCCGGTAAGCGACAATGACTAGAAGATAGCCAATGCGCTTTAAGTCCTCGATATCCTTATTCGTGATGGTCGAGGCCTCCCATTTTCCACCCATGCCGGATCCCGCCATCACCAAGTACGGGGAGTGGAGCTTTGGAGAAAACTTGAGACGGGGCGTTTGAGCTCTGTGGATCAGGAGAGATGCGGCGAAAGGAGGAAGAAAGGTGTACAAGGATAACCGTGGTTGTTTCCTTGTGTATA
Source organism: Triticum aestivum (assembly GCF_018294505.1). Taxonomy (NCBI): domain Eukaryota; kingdom Viridiplantae; phylum Streptophyta; class Magnoliopsida; order Poales; family Poaceae; genus Triticum; species Triticum aestivum. Next base: position 337,183,814 of record NC_057800.1, on the reverse strand, counting down.
AACAGTCAGGATACCAGGAGTCCTTTAAACGCATCGTTGGCCTCTCCACTTCCTGATATATTTGAAGCATCGCGTGCTCAATAGGACAACTTGCTAATTCTTGTTGATTCCATGTGAAATTTATTTGTGTTTTGGGCTCGCGTCTCTACTATAGTCTATCCTAGGACCAGCACTCGACCACTTTGAGCGAATTTTCAACTTGCATTAATTAACGTGGTTGTAGCATTTTCTTTGCACATATATAAAGCCAACCCAGCTCCACATATTTATACACCGTGCATACATATGCTCACCTGGAAATCACTTTACCCAACTTTTGGAGTTATTTGACACCATTGGTGGCCGGTCACCACCTGCTGCATGGTAAGAATTTGTAAGACTTTGGTATTTGCTATACTGTGAGTGTTTTACCACCACATCCCAGTAGTTCAAAGGAACATTATTTTTGGATTTTGTTTCTTGTTTTTACTAATTATGACAGGATCTAGAGTCAATTCATGGGCTTTGTCGGTTGTGGGAGACGTGCCACCACCTAAGCAAATACCACAACTGTCATGAGAGGTGGACAAACATCCAAATTCACATGAGTAGGTTATTGTTTCTATACCACCATTTAATGGCCATTTTAGACATGCTTTATATACTGAATGGGAGTTCGGCATAAATAATATATTTGCTTCCCATAATTTTTATGAGTGTAAAAAATTTAAGGTTGTGTTTGGTTCTTTCACTGGTTATGCTCTAGTTTGGTGGAGTGAATATTGTCGGTTACACCCTAATGATATACCTACTACTTGCGATGATTTGAAACTTGCCATGCGACATACATTTGTTCCCGCTTATTATACTCGTGACATGATTAAAAAGTTACAACATTTAAAACAAGTTAGTGACACTGTAACGAAATATTATGATGCTTTACAAACTACCTTGTTGTATTCCTCTTTAGAAGAAAGTGAAGAATATTTTATGGATAGATTTTGGGGAGGATTAAATCGTGACATCCAGGAGATACTAATTCATGAAGAATGTTATCCTCTGGACCATTTGTTTTGTCTTGCTTACAAAGCTACAGGAAATAAAACGACGTGTTGCCCACAAGGAGAACAAGCGCAAGGTGCACATTCCAAGAGTTCATACGGTTGTTCCTTCAACTACTAGGCATACTATGACAACCACACCCGTTGTTGTGAGGACTACATCACCCCCACCATGTGACACATCATCACCGAGAGTGCCTACATCATCTGAGTTGGTCATAAGAAGTAATGACAAAGGTATTGATCTTCCACCTCCACATGAGTATGATGAATGCCTTGTTAATTTGAATAAACCATGTGATGAGCTACCCACTAATTTGCTTAGACCACTTGTTTTAGCGGACTATGTTTATGATTTGATTTTGCCATGTGATCAAACAACTGCAATATCAACAATGTCAAGTGCACCCATTGAATTAACCACGAAAGAACCATGTGAATCAGGCAATAAAATAGATTAAGATCAAATACGTTTGAAAATAATTGTGCCAATGTTTAATCATTTTGATATGACCTCTAATATTGGTGATGTTTCTATGTCCGATAACTTGTTGCATGTTTGCTTATTTTAGCATGTTGTAGCATGTAAATTTGAAACAATTAAAGTTTACTCACCAATATTGGGATGGTTTAATGATGAGCATTGCCAACCTTTTTATATGATTAAGAGCTTCACTACTATGTGCAAACAGAGTTGCAATATATTCATGCCTTTGACTTTATGGAATAACATTTTGGATTTATATTTCTTGACTTTCGAAGAGGTCTCTTGTATAACGGTGTCACATGTGCCACAACTGTGATCAGTAAAAATAGATGACATATACATATATAGTTTTTACACCTTGTCTCTTTTGTTAACCACATTTCAGATTAAGCAACGTTGAGGACGCCTTTATTTTCAAGAAGGGAAGGATGATGAGGACATGGCTAGCACAGTTACACCCACAACACCTGCTACTATACCTATTGGAGCAATTACTAGAGCTCATGCATGCCAGTTAAATTATTAGGTACTTTCATTTCTTGGTAATGTTTCTAATGTTCATGAGAATATGATGCTCCCTAACATAGATACAGTTGTGTTGCTTACAATTGAAGGACTTAGCATGGACAAGAAGGATGAACATTGGAGCATGATCAAGCATGGAGATGAAGGCTCCTGCAAAGAGAACAAGAACGGAGGAGACAGTGGAGAATTCCGCACTTTGAAGCCACCATGATGACATGAGGAACATGGACAAAATATATAAGATGGCCTTTCATAAATTTCGTCCATAGCTTATTATTGGTGCAGGGCCACCTTATTTTTGGGATAGGTCCATGTATTTTTGAAATACACTTAATAGGCAGTTTTTAGAGTCTGTATTAATAGGGAAAGGACTTAGGCCAGAATTTAGTCCCACCTTGCCAAGGGTGGACGAAATTCCCCTGTGTCTCCCTATAAATACAGCCCTTAAGGCACCGTTTAGAGTTGGGTTTTATTTAGTAAAAAGTTAGCCACTCTTGCAACTTTGTGTACTTCGTTTGAGTCCAACGACTAGACCAAGACCTCTTATGAAACCCCACTTTTATCCATATTCGCAATATTTAGCTAGCTTAATCATATTCTTGCTTATTCTTCAATTGCTTGCAGGAATAGACCTTCATTGTCAGGCTCATCGTGCTTCCAGCATCATCAGTAACATCAGGAGATTGATTTAGCGATTTCTAAGGTGCAACGTCGTGAACATTTGTAGTCGGGTTATCAAAGTCGACTCCACCAAATCGATAGTTATCATCTCGTCGTAAGATCGGGCCCCTCACCTCTACCATGACCTAGGGTTAGTTTTAGGCCACCTTGGGACGTCCTCCCACCTCCTTGGCTGCCACCCCTTTCTCCTATACAAGTAGATCCATCTAGTAGCTTTTTCCTTGGGATTTTTTATTTAAAAGTTAGCCATTGCAACTTTGTGTACTTTGTTTGTGCCCAACGACCAGACCAAGACTGCTTCCGGATCGCCACCATTATCAATACTTCATCTATATTTGCAATATTCAGACATATTCTTGCGTGTTCTTCGATTGCTTGTAGGAATAGACCTCTATGGTCGGGTTGATCGTGCTCCTGCGTGGTAAATAACCTCTAGGAGTTGGTTTAGCGATTTTGTAGTCGGATCGTCAAAGTCATCTCCAATAAATTGATATTTATCATCTCATCAAAAGATCGGGACACCCTCGCCTCTATCAGGTATCAATTGATAAAATGGAGCACAAACGGTATTTCAATGCTTGAAAATGAGGCCTAGGGTCTGTACTATCACTAGTGCAATCTCTCAACAATGCTAATATATTTGGATCATATAACCATCCCTCAATGTGCGATGAAGAATCATGCCAAAGTTCCTATCTAGCGGAGAACATAAAAAGAAATTGTTGGTAGGGTACAAAACCACCTTGAAGCTATCCTTCTCGATTGATCTATCCCAAGTTTTTATTAAAATAACACCAAGTTATCCTTTCCGATCAATCTATCAAGAGTATGTACTAACATAACACCAAATAATTTCAGATTCATAATACTCAATCCAACACAAAGAACCTCAAAGAGTGCCCCAAGATTTCTACCGGAGAAACAAAGGCAAGAACATGCATCAATCCCTATGCATAGATTACCCCAATGTCACCTCGGGGATCCGCGAGTTGAGTGACAAAACATTTATCAAGTGAATCAATATGATACCTCATTGTCACCATGGGAATTCATAGCAAGACATGCATAAGTGTTCTCAAATCCATATAAGTATTCAATCCGATAAGAAAAAAATCTCAAAGGGAAAACTCAATTCACAACAAGATAGAGAGGGGAAAACACCATATGATCCAACTATATTAACAAAGCCAGCAATACATCAAGATCGTGACATCTCAAGAACACGGGAGAGAGAGAGAGAGAGATTAAACACATAGCTATTGGTACAAACCCTCAGCCCCAAGGGTGGACTACTCCATCCTCATCATGGCGGCCGCCGGAATGATGAAGAGGCCACCGGTGATGATTTCCCCCTCCGGCAGGGTGCCGGAACAGGGTCTAGATTGTGTTTTCGTGGCTACAGAGGCTTGCGCCAGCGAAACTTATGATCTAGGGTTATTTCTGATGGTTTCCCTATTTATAGGAGTTTTTGGCATTGGTGTAACACAAAGATGGGCCTCGAGGTGACCACAAGCCACCAGGGCATTTCTGGACCTCTGGCATGCCTTGGTGGGTTGTGCCCACCTCGTGGCTCTTCTGGACCTCCCACGAAGCTTCTAGTGCCTCTTTTGTTCCAAAGAAATCGTCAAAAAGTTTCATTGCATTTGGAGAACTTTTATTTCTGCACAAAAAACAGCACCACAGTAGTTCCGCTGAAAACAGCGTCAGTCTGGGTTAGTTCCATCCGAATCACATCAAAACCATATAAAATTTTTGTAAACATGGCATGAATACTTCATAAATTATAGATACATTGGAGACGTATCAGCATTCCCAGGCTTAATTCGTACTCGTTCTCAAGTAGGTAAATGATAAAATAAATAATTTATGAAGTGTGAATGCTAGCATAGTGCATAAGTTTGATAAATGATAATTTCAATCACTTTTCCTAGCATCATAACGGCAACTCTTTCTCATAAAACTCATCATGATAAAGTAGCAATTGAAAACATATTTTTTGTTGTGCAAAGCTCCCTATCATATTCATCAAATAATCTTTCTTTTGTAGCATGGACATTTGGACTTGAATGATTCAAAGCAATAGTCTATAATTTGACATGAAGACATCAATACTCAAGCATACTAACAAGAAACCACGTCTTTCAAAATATCAACGCTAAAGAAAGCTATCCCTATCCCTTTATGCTCAATCATTGATCCATTCATGAAACACACTCGAATATTAGCTACATCCAATGCACAAGTTTGATCATAGTGCTCCCTAGTTGGTGCTTTATAAGAGAAGATGGAGACTCGGATACAAATTGCATAAAGTAAATAGATAGGCCCTTTGCATAGGCAAGCAGAGATTTGTAGAGGTGCAAGAGCTTAAAGTTTAAATTGAGAGATACAAATATTTTGAGAGGCATACTTTTCCCGTCAACGAAAATGACTAAGAGTTCCCAATACTTTCCACGCTAGATATACCATAGGCGGTTCCCAAACATAAAATAAAGTTTATTCCTTTTTCCACTATACTTTCACACTCCACGAATAGTTGTATCCACGGGTGCCGTCCATACCAACACTTTCCATGGAATTTCTTATTGACAACATAAAGTAAATTTCTTTTCCATTTCGAGACTGGGCATCCCTATTACCACCATACTCACGTCCAATCACAAGTGAATAGACGCTCAACTTGAGAATAACACATCTAGCATGAAAAATATTAGCCACCCCCTGCCACTTCATGAGCGGAACAAGCACACAAAAAGGAAATTCATTTTTAAAATTAGAGATGGAACATACAAATTTGCTTAGAACAGCACGAAAATACCGCATATAGGTAGGTATAGTTGACTCATATTGCAAAACTGGGTTTAAGGATTTTGGAAGCACAAGTAGTATCTCTACTTAGTCCAAGTGAAGGCTAGCAAATAGATTGAGAAGTAACCAACCAAGAAACAAAAATTCACATAAACGAGCATTGAGCATAACTAACACCGAATAATGCACCACAACTAGGATGTAATTTCATTGCATAACTATTGGCTTTCGTGCTTGCATAGGGAATCACAAACCTTAACACTAATATTCTTACTAAAGCATAATTACTCACCAACATGACTCACATATCACATCATCATATCTCAAAACTATTACAAAGAATCAAGTTTATTTTTTCCAATGATCTTCATGATATTCAATTCATTCAAAAAATTACTCATAGGATATAAGTGAAGATCAAGCAAGTAGTTAAGTAGATAGATAGCTATTTGAGGACTCACTTATTTATAACTTTCAGATCTAAGTGTTTTATTAAAACAGCAAGAAAAAAACTAAATGGCATTCCAAGAATAGCACAACCCATGTGAAGAAGCAAAAACTTTCGCTCAACCGATACTAACCGATAGTTGTTGATGAAGAAAGGTGGGATGCCTACTATGGCATCCCCAAGCTTAGATGCTTGAGAGTTATTGAAATATTGACTTGGTATGCCTTGGGCATCCCCAAGCTTTAGATTTTGTGTCTCCTTAATTCCTTTTATATCATGGTTTCCCTAAATCTTAAAAACTTCATCCACACAAAACTCAACAGGAACTTGTGAGATAAGTTAGTATAAATCGATGCAAAACCTTATCATTCTCTACTATAGCAAATAACTAAAATTATTATTCAACATTGCATACAAAATTCCTTTGCATATTTAATACTCCTATCCTCAAATAGAATCATTAAACAAGCAAACATATGCAAACAACGCAAACATAACAGCAATCGGCCAAAACAAGATAGTCTATAAAGGAAGCAAGAATATCAATACTTCTTTAACTCCAAAAATTCTGAAAATTTACCACACTATAGAAAATTTATCATATCTTATTGTGCAAAAATTTCAACATTTTATAACATTCTGACTTTTTTCAAGAATTCACACACTAGCGTTCAACTTTCTGTTTTCAAACAACAACTCAAATACTTGCAAAATAAGCATGGTGAAGGATACTCATGAACTTCTATAGAAATAAAGGATGCAAAACATTATTCTAAATAACAGTGAGCATATACTAATAAAATAAAATGATGCTCCAAGCAAAACTCATATCATGTGACGAATAAAAATATAGCTCCAAGTGAGGTTACCTATAATGTTGAAGACAAAAGAGGGGATGCCTTCCGGGGCATCCCCAAGCTTAGTTGCTTGGATTTTACTTTAATATTACCTTGGGGGTGCCTTAGGCATCCCCAAGATTAGGGTTTTGTCACTCCTTACTCTCCTCATATCGACATCTCACCTAGAACTTGAAAACTTCAATCACACAAAACTTACGGAACTTCGTGAGATGGGTTAGTATGATAAAGACAAATCATTCACTTTAGTACTGTGAAAGACAAGATTCATAATTATTCTCACACAACGCCTACTGTACCTTATAATTTACACAATTTATATCACTTAATATAACCTATGGAAACACTAAAACAAGCAAACTATGCATTGAAAACGGGATCTGTCAAAAACAGAACAGTCTGTAGTTATCTGAACTTTAACCATACTCTTGTAACTCCAAAAATTAGGAAAATGTAGGTAATTTATATATCAATCATCTTAAAAAATTCAAATCAAAAGCATGTTCTAGTGAATTTTCAAAATTCCTGGACTGAGCGCAAAAGTTTAGGTTTCTGCACAGAATCAAGTCAACTATCATCCATACTATCCCAAAGGCTTTACTTGGCACTTTATTGAAACGAAAGAAATAAAACATGATTACTATATTAGCCTAATCATGTGAACACAAAAAATAGTAGCTAAAAGTGTTGTGTTATCTCCCAATAAGCGCTTTTCTTTAATGCCTTTTAGCTAGGCATGATGATTTCAATGATGCTCGCATAAAAGATAAGAATTGAAACATAAAGAGAGCATCATGAATCACATGACAAGCACATTTAAGCCTAACCCACTTCCTATGCATTGGGATTTTGTGAGCAAATAATTTATGGGAGCAAGAATCAACTAGCATATGAAGGCAAAACAGGTGCAACTTTAAAACCTTCAACATAAAGAGAGGAAACCTGATATTAGTGAGAAGCCTACAAGCATATGTTCCTCTCCCATAATAATTTTCAGTAGCACCGTGAATGAATTTAACAATATAAATATCACATAAAGCATTCTTTTCATGATCCACAAGCATAGAAATTTTATTACTCTCCACATAATCAAATTTATTCTCATGGATAGTAGTGGGAACAAACTCAACAAAATAACTATCATGGGATTGAAAATTAAAATCATGATGACAAGTTTCATGGTTATCATTATTCTTTATAACATACATATCATCACCATAATCATCATAAATAGCAAATTTTTTGTCATAATCAATTGAAACCTCTTCCAAAATAGTGGATTCATCACTAAATAAAGTAATGACCTCTCCAAATCCACTTTCATAATTATTAAAATAAGATTCAACACCCTCCAAAGTAGTGGGACATTAGTACCTAGAGTTGACACTCTTTCGAACCCACTTTCATCAATATAATCATCATAAATAGGAGGCATACTTTCATCATAATAATTTTTCTCATGAAAACTTGGGGGAGTAAAAATATCATCTTCATCAAATATAGCATGCCCAAGCTTTTGGCTTTGCATATCGTTAGCATCACGGATATTCAAAGGGTTCATACCAACATCATTGCAATCATGCTCATCATTCAAAGATTTTCTTTCAAACATTTTATAGAATTATTCTTCTATCAATTGAGCACAATTTTCCTTTCCATCATTTTAAAGATGAATAATATGATGCAACCTCAATTCCATTTTTTGTAGTTTTCTTTTTATAAAAAAAACTAGTGATAATAGAAGAAACTAAAAGATTCAATTGCAAGATCTAAAGATATACCTTCATGCACTCACCTCCCTGGCAACGGCGCCAGAAAAGAGCTTGATGTCTACTACACAACTTGTTCTTGTAGACTCGTGTTGGGCCTCCAAGCGCAGAGTTTTGTAGGACAGTAGCAATTTTCCCTCAAGTGGAGGACCTAAGGTTTATCGATCCGTGGGAGGTGTAGGATTAAAATGGTATCTCTCAAACAACCCTGCAACCAAATAACAAAAAGTCTCTTGTGTCCCTAACACACCAAATACAATGGTAATTTGTATAGGTGCACTAGTTCGGCGAAGAGATGGTGATACAAGTGTAGTAATGATAGTAGATATTTATTTTTGTAATAGGAACAATAAAAAACAGCAAGGTAGCAATTGATAAAATGAAGCACAAATGGTATTGCAATGCTTGAAAATGAGGCCTAGGGTCTGTACTGTCACTAGTACAATCTCTCAACAATGCTAATATAATTGGATCATATAACCATCCCCCAACGTGCGATGAAGAATCAGTCCAAAGTTCCTATCTAGAGGAGAACATAAGAAAAAATTCTTGGTAGGGTACGAAACCACCTCGAAGCTATCCTTTCCGATCGACCTATCCAGAGTTCGTCCTAAACAACAACAAGTTATCCTTTATGATCGATTTATCAAGAGTTCGTACAAAGATAAAACCAAATAATTTGAGATTCATAATACTCAAGCCAACACAAAGAACCCCAAAGAGTGCCCCTAGATTGCTACCGGAGAAACAAAGACAAGAACGTGCATCAACCCCTATGCATAGATTACCCTGATACGTCTCCAACGTATCTATAATTTTTGATTGTTCCATGTTGTTATATTAACAATCTTGGATGTTTTATAATCATTTTATAGTAATTTATATCATTTTTTGGTACTAACCTATTGACATCGTACCAAGTGCCAGTTGCTATTTTCTACATGTTTTTTACATCGCAGGAAATCAATATCAAACGGAGTCCAAACGCAACGGAACTTTAAGGAGATTTTTTTGGACCACAAGGAACATAATGGGCCCTGGCTGCGCCTGGGGGGTGCTCTGAGGAGAGCACAACCCACTAGGGCGCGCCAGGAGGCCGAGGCGCGCCCTGGTGGGTTGTGCCCACCTCGGGTGCCCCCCGGACCGTCTCTCTGCTATATAAATATCCCAATATTCCCAAAACCCTAGGGGAGTCGACGAAATATTGATACAGCTGCCGTAGAGTCCAAAACCACCAGATCCAATCTAGACACCATCTCGGATGGGGTTCACCACCCCCATTGGTGCCTCTCCGATGATGCGTGAGTAGTTCTTTGTAGTCCTTCGGGTCCGTAGTTAGTAGCTAGATGGCTTCCTCTCTCTCTCTCTCTCTCTCTCTCTCTCTCTCTCTCTCTCTCTCTCTCTTGATTCTCAATACAACGGTCTCTTGGAGATCCATAGATGTAACTCTTTTGTGGTGTGTTTGTTGGGATCGATGAACTTTGAGTTTATGATCAGATCTATCTTTTTAAATCCATGAAAGTTATTTGAGTTTCTTTGATCTCTTATATGCATGATTTCTTATAGCCCCGTATTTCTTCTCTGATATTTGGGTTTTGTTTGGCCAAATTGGTCTATTTATCTTGCAATGGGAAGAGGTGCTTTGTAGTGGGTTCGATCTTACGGTGATTGATCCTAGTGACAAAAGGGGAATCGACACGTATGTATCGTTGCTACTAAAGATAAAACGATGGGGTCTATCTCTACATAGATAGATCTTGTCTACATCATGTCATCGTTCTTATAGCATTACTTCGTTTCTCCATGAACTTAATACACTAGATGCATGCTGGATAGCGGTTGATGTGTGGAGTAATAGTAGTAGATGCAGGCAGGAGTCGGTCTACTAATCTTGGACGTGATGCCTTTATAATGATCATTGCTTGGATATCATCATGATTATTTGAAGTTCTATCAATTGCCCAACAGTAATTTTTTCACCCACCATTTTCTATTTTTCTCAAGAGAAGCCAGTAGTGAACCCTACGCCCCCCAGGTCTCTTTCTCATATATTTGCCTTTGCGTTCTAGTTTTCCTTTGCTTTTATTTTCAGATCTATTAAACCAAAAATCCAAAAATACCTTGCTGCAATTTATTCTTATTTATTTTATTTGGCGTTCGATCTATCAATCTATTACAACTTTCTCCCATCCACGCACCAATTTCTGGCGCCGTTACCCAAAATGGATTGACAACCCCTTTAACACGTCGGGTTGCGAGTGGTTGTTATTTGTGTGCAGGGGCTGTTTATGTTGTGTTGCTTGGTTCTCCTATGGTTCGATAACCTTGGTTTCACATCTGAGGGAAATACCTACCGCTGTTGTCTTGCATCATCCCTTCCTCTTTGGGGAAATACCGACGTAGCTTCAAGCCGCATCAAAAGGAATTTCTCGCATCGTTGCCGGGGAGGATCTTCAACATATACCAGGTTCCTAATCACAAATATCATCTCCTCGCAATTTACATTATTTGCCATTTGCCTCTCATTTTCCTCTCCCCACTTCACAAAAATTTGCCGTTTTATTTGCCCCTCTTTTTCCGTTCGCCATTTTCTTGCCGGATCAGTTTTTGTGTGCAATTTTGTTTGCCGTTATTATCGTCATGGATAGTTCTTCCTCCATTGCGTGCACTCCCGAGAACAAGGTTCTCAACTTTAAACAAAGAGGAGGAGAAAATTTCAAAGATGCTTGGTATAGAATTTGCAATGCTCATAATAGACCTATCTATAAGCAATCTACTATTGTTCTTCTTCGTTGCTTTTATTTGGGCATCACCACTTGGTATAGATTCGTCCTAGATACGATTACTAGTGGAAATTTCTTGATGTGTCCCTCTCTTGATGCTTCTAATGCTATGGGAAATTTAGTGGGGTCACCACCCCTTATGATTAATGAAACAACTTTGACTCTTGAGCATGTTATGGAAAGATTAGATCCTATTGAAAAGAAAACGCTTACTGAAGAGCATATTGAAAATTTGGATAAAAAGATGCATATTTTTTCTACTAAGATTGGGTCAAAAGTGGGAGAAGTTTTTAAGTTGTTAAAGGGAAAGGGGACCGTAATTCATGAAAGAATTGAAGAAAGTCTGTCTCGGATTGATAAATTAGAAGAAATCTTTAGTAATTTGAGCATGGCTTTTGCTTTTGCTAAAACTATTGAAAAAACTCCCGTAAAGATTGCCAAGACTACTCCAGTTACTAAGAACAAGGGTGCAACTTCTAATAGTAAAGAGGATCTTAAGATGATTAGCATTCACCTAGATTTTGTCGAAGTTATAAGAGATCCCTTTGGTAAGAATGAATTCTTTAAAATTGTTCCTAGGAGTATTGTAATTGAAAATATTTGTGCTAAATCTTTGAAGAACTATAAGTGTTTGATTCAAGAGTTGAACAAAGATGACAAAACTTAGATCCTTGCTTTATGCCTAGCTAAGGGCGTAAAACTATAGCGCTTGTTGGGAGGCCATCCAATGAATAAAATTTACTTTTACTTTTTACTTCCTGTTTTTGAGTGTTTGCACAATTATGCTACTGTTATGATTGTGCTTTTTATGTTTTAATTAGTGTTTCTGCCAAGTAAAGCTTTAGGATCTTCTTGGGTGATAGTTCTTTGATCTTGCTGAAAAAACAGAAACTTTTGCACTCGCGAAAATAATTCTCATTTTTAACAAGAGAGAGAAAAATACCCATTCCTCTTGAAGTAGATGAATATACATATTGCTTAGGCCGTCCTATTTTTTCAGAATTTTTGGAGTTACAGAATTATTCGAAATAGTCAGATTGCTACAGACTGTTCTGTTTTGATAGATTCTGTTTTCTTTGCGTTGTGTGCTTGTTTTGATGGATCTATTGTTTTCTTTGATGAGTTTTTGCCATAGAAAAGTTGAAATATAGTAGATATAATGCAAGAACAACATATGAATTGGTTTGATACAACACTTATAGTAGTGATTTATTTTCTTATATTAACGGATCTCACGAAGGTTTTGTTGAGTTTTGTGTGATTGAAGTTTTCAAGTTTTGGGTTATCTTACGATGGATGAAGGAATAAGGAGTAGAAGAGCCTAAGCTTGGGGATGCCCCAGCATCCCAAGCTATTATCCAAAAATGAGCAACCAACTAAGCTTGGGTATGCCCCCGAGTGGCATCCCCTCTTTCTTCTAACGACCATTGGTATTTTACTCGAAGCTATATTTGTTTTACTTGGAGCGTCTTGTGTGATATGAGTTTTTACTTGTTTTATTTTGTGTTTTAAGTCTTGATCCCTTGCTGGACACACCTATTTGAGAGATCCAAAATTATGTCATGACTTGTTAGAATTGCTCTCTTTGCTTCACTTAAAATTTTATGAGCTATGGACTTGCTCTAGTGCCTCACTTATATATTTTTGAGCACGGTGTGCTTTAGTATTTTTGAAGAAATGCTCTCTTGCTTCACTTAGATTTATTTGAGAGTTAGTAAAATTTTCAAGAAATTATCTCTTGCTCTACTTAAATTAATTTGAGAGAAAGAAAGAAACATTATGCTCATGATCTTCACTTATATTTGTTTGAGCTTATGAAAAGCAACACATGAAAATTAGTCCAAAGTGATAGATATCCAAGAAGGATATAATAAAAACTTTCATGAAGATCATTGGACAAAATAAACTTGATTCTTAGTAATAGTTTTGAGGTATGATGATTTGATATGTGAGTTATGTTGATGAGTAATTATGCTTTATTAAGAATATTGGTGTTAAGGTTTGTGATTCCCTATGCAAGCACGAAAGTCAATAGTCATGCAATGAAATTATATCCTACTTGTGGTGCATTATTCGGTGTTAATTATGCTTAATGCTTGCTTATGAGATTATCCGTTTCTTGGTTGGTCGCTTCTCAATCTTTTGCTAGCCTTCATTTTGCACTAAGTATGATCTCTACTTGTGCATCCAAAATCCATTAAACCAATTTTGCCACATGAGTCCACTATATCTACCTATATGCGGTATTCTTTTGCCGTTCTAAGCAAATTTGCATGTGCCATCTCTAATTTTCAAAATAAACTTCTCTTTTGTGTGTTCGTTTCGCTCGCGGAGCGGTGAGGGGTGGCTAATATTTTCCATGCTAGATGTGTTATTCTCACGATGAGTGTTTATTCACTTGTCATTGCATGAGAGTAAGGCAAAGGTATTAGGGATGCCCATCCTGAAATGAAAAATGAATTTACTTTATGTTGTCAAGTAATAAATTCCTTGGAAAGTGTTGGTATGGAGCTGTGGATATGGCTAGCCATGGAAAGTGAAAGTATGGTGGAAAAAGGAATAAACTTTATTTTCTGTTTAGGAACCGCCTATGATATATCTAGCATGGAAAGTGTTGGGAACTCTAAGTCATTTTTGTTGGTGGGATGGATACACCTCCCAAAATGTTTTTATCTCTAAGTTTTTCGCTTTGAGCTCTGGCACCTCTACAAATCCATATTTCCCTCTGCGAAGGGTCTTTCTTTTACTTCATGCATTTTTTGTTTTTGAATTTGTGTCTCCATCTTCTCTTATAAAAGCACCAACTAGGAGGCAATATGATCGTACATTACTGTAGGATGGTCCAAACGCGACACTACGATCAGAGACCCTTCGACGAAACTGTGTGCGATGCCATAATCGCAGACGATTGTGTAAAAACTATCAAAAAGGTGCAAAACGTTTGTGATGACAGATGCATCAAACATAGTTCAGATTTTAGTTGCGTGTGCGATGCAGGGCATACAGTTCAGTTCAATTAACTGTTTGGGATGAGGAGGAAAAAAAGAAACGGGCAGCCAGATGAAGGCGTGTGCGATATATAGCATACGGTTCACTAGGATGAACTTTGTGTGATTAGGCAACACAATGGAAACGGTTCAACTGAACAAGATGTGTGTGATACGCGGCAAACATGTTCGTAATCAGAAATGTGTGCGAAGACCAATAATAACACAGACGATTGCTGCTAATAAGCCGTGTGATTTGCTCTGTCTACAGTAGAATAACATGTATGTATATATATATAACTGAAATAAACATCCAATTACATAAGTGACTATATGGATCATTCGCACACACCTCAATATACAATCGCATGCATTCTAAAGTAGGAGAAATGATCTTCTAGTCATCTACTTCTTGTGACACTCCCTCCACTGCTATGTGGCTCGATCCCTCATCTGGGTCAGGAAGAAGACAGTTCCTCATGTCAACGATCCGCCTGTACATTTTGTAGCTTGTGTACGCGTCCATGGCCGTGTACTTGACATGTTGTTCATCCAGTCTCTCATGCCACACACTGTGCCAGGCGTTCCTGTCCTTATTGCTCTCATTCTTCATCTTCATGTAGTAGGGGTCGATCATGGCCGAGGCGAGGTCAACCAGGGAGTTCAGTTTGTTTTTTTCGCTACCCAAGACCTTGTAGTGGCACTGTATGTTGACAAGATTCGGGCATTTCAAGCCCGAAACCTTGAGCGCTTTCGTATCGTTGGTGGTGTCCACCGCAGCAAAACTGTAGTCGGAGCTATTGATAAACCTGGAGAAACGCTCGCAAGGCATTGTGGCCAGGTAGTAGTGGTAGGCAAGGACGTCATGTCGCACGCACAACTGGGCGATGACAACCTTCTAATCGTGCCCGACACGACCCATGGTGTACTTGAGGTCGAACCCGACCACTTGGTACTTGTCCTCGGCAAGGAACTGCTCCATTGGATGGAGCTCTCCACCGAGACCGGATCGTTCGTGTACACCACCGAGAGAGCCTTCCCCCTCATGTGGGTGTCCATGACGTGTTGCATGGTGAACTGCCCGTTGTCGTCGTCGGCCGCTAGGAGCACCATTGGAGCCACGGGGAGCGCCATTGGAACCGTTGGATGTTCTCTCTGTATGTGTCCTCGTGGGTGTGCTTATCGTGTCGTGTGAGATGCAAGATGAAGGTAAATGGCCGCATGAATAAAAGGGGGACAGGCGGCGTGGATTCTCGGCGCATCCGCATGGCATTTTTTGCAGCGGGTAACTGCATCGTCGTGCTGCGCCCGGCGCAACAGCATGCACACGAACGTGCGTGATCGTGCGCCGGCACCAAACACTGGCTGCGCGCGTGGAGGGACGAGGGCAGACCACCCGGAGGGACGCGAGAGCAGAGCGCGCATGGCGGTATGCGAGCAGAGCGCGTCACGGCCGCTTGAACCGCAAGCAACCACACACATAGAGCAGTTGAACACACAGTAAATGGTCGCCTACAAGCCGATCGACAATTGCGTCGCTGCATAGAGAGCGGCCGTGTGCTACCACCTCCATCTAGTCTATAGTCCCCTTTATATTCTGTGCCATACTTTGCCCTCAAATTTAACCAACAAAATGTTAATACATGTTATAAAAATTATATAATTGGAACTATGTTCAAATACAAATCCAACTATGTAATCTTTGGCGACATGCATTCGTATTTTATTAGTTAAATCATACTTATAAACCACGATGGGGGTATAGTAGGTAATTAAATTGCAAATGTTTTTTTATTAACCGTATGTGTGCATGGCCTTTCATCCTCCTCTCGCACGTCTTGTCACCCCGCTGCCGCAGACGGCTTACAGCGCAAGCTTGCGCAGCGCGCGAGGGCATTCTTTTTGCCAAACTGTGGCGCCAATGAATCGTCGGTGAGCCCACTCCCGCGTGACCTCACAGGTTCCCACGCAATCTTCCGCCTGACTTGGTGAAATCCCCCAAAATCCCAATGCTTACCGGCCTGCTATAAAAACCCTCATGGTCGGCGAGTCCTGCATCACATTTTCCCTCCCTCCCTGTAGCTTATCTTGTCTGCTTCTCCCACAATCGCCAATGGCACCGGTCCGTCGTCATTGCTCAGCCACTCTGCCATCATTAGAGGACAGCTCCAGCTGGGAGGCTAGACCGCGGCAGCGACGCAGTCCCCGGCGTAGTGTAGTGCGCGTGGCATCCCTATTGGGTGTGCGCGGAACACCCACCACACGCTCCGCCGTTGGTGCCTGTCGGCAGCTGTTGCTGGCCGCCATTGCCACCACACCACCGTCGAAAGCCAGGGCCATCACCTGCTCCACTGTCGCGGCCCGAAGGCGGGAGGTGGCCGTCGTGGCTGGCACCCCACTGTCGGCCACCGTGGCCATCACCCGCTCCACCACCGGGGCCCGAAGGCGGGAGGTGGTGGTCGTGGCCAGCACCCCATCGTCGGCCGCCGTGGACGCCAACCCACCGTCGACCGCTGAGGTCATCACCCGCTCCACCACTGCCGCCCGAAGGCGGGAGGCGCGGGTGGATACCCGCACGTGCGTCAGCGACCTTGCGTGCTACATCGAGTTCTCGCAGGAGGAGGAGGAGCGCCTCGTCGAGCACGTAAAGATCCTTACCGCCGCCATGGCCGCGACACATTCCGCCTCAGAGGCGAGGAATTAGGAGATCTACGAGGAGAACCACCGTTTCGAGAGGGGTCATCTGGAGCGGCAGAGGGCGTTCGAGGTGAGCGTCGCTGAAGCTGCAATAGTGGCAGGCACCATATTGCGGTTGCCCAGCTCATTGGTAGGCTCCTCTTCCTCTGCCTCTTACTAAGCGCTCGGCAGAGGAGAGGCAGCCGGAAGTAGTACAAAGCCCCTCCGCAGTAGTAGTAGTATTTAGGGGTTATTTTGTTCAGCTCATCTGGCTATATATGTGGTGGAACTGTACAATGTACTTAAAATTAGCTAGTATATATAGTTGAACTAGATATTTCAGTATGTGGTTGGCAACAATTGGGGAAAAGTTTGGTCGGTTCAGCTGTCGAGTTGAACTGTTTGTATAAATTAAGAACGACTGCTTAATCTATGAATGAAATCTATGATTAATTACTAAATTTTAGTTGCAAAAATTAGATACTGCCAGTGATTTTTAGCTTCATATTTTGACAAATCGCAGTGTTACAATGTTTACAAATGGCAATGTTACTAGATCGACAAATGTCAATCTTTCCAGTTTGACGAATGGTAACATACCCAATATGACAGATGCAAATCACACCAAATTATTTGTAAGTGGTTGCACACGGGTCATCCAAAAGAATCGTTTGCGTTGAAGAGATGCACAAATCCTGCTCCTCGGTTTGCATCATGTCGTCCTCGGGTCGACGGGCGAGGTGCGGGAGGATGGCAGCTGGAGGCGCTGAGAGGTAGCATTCGACGACGGCGTCCCATGCCGCTGAGGGGGGTGCGTGCACGGAGAGGAAGGCAGACAGCCATGGAAATCAAAGGGCTCGTTTCCTAGTGAGCCTACGCAGCGTAAAACTCACATGCTTCCCGGTGAGCCTGCGCATTCGAGGACAGCTTGCACACCTCTTGGTCAACCTGCACACTGGACTGCACTCGCACGCCTTCTGTTCAGTCAAGGTCAAGTAGCTGTCCGCACGACACCCCCTACAACCATTAAAAACCAAGACACATGCCATCACGTGAATGGTTAACAGAACGCACATGGTTTGCTTTATACAAACGTTTGAGATATTAAAGTGGCAGCTATTTTTTTAAAATGCCTTCGTTGGCTGTCATTATTCGAGTGTGCCTTCTTTCAAAATGGACACAAAAAATACCACAGCATGTCGGGTGCCATTCCATCAGAGAATGCCAGGTTTCATGAATTTCACCCGAGTTTTGGATTTACTAGAATTTAAAAATAAAGTATGTCAACGTTTTGTCGGCAATCAACGGTGCCCTGGTGTTTGAATTCCATTCCCATTTCTTGCATGGGACCTAGGCATGCACCCAAGGACACATATTTGAATTTTTTTCAACCAATTTATATGCACTGGAGCATGTGCATGTAGTTCGAATTTGAATTATGCACATAAATGCATTGAAAACTCAGTTAATGCATAAAATGTCCAAACGAACCCCGAAAAATCACAAAAATTGACACAACAGTCCTATTGTTCTATGTTGACATGAGAAAAAAATTGAAAGCAATAAGAGGCAATGGATATCGTTTTGTCCCCAAAGGTGGGACGTTCCCTACTGAAACCATCATGTTTGTTGTGAGAAGCTCTGGTTTGTGAGAAGCATATACCCAAACCTGCCCCAAATGGGACAAAAAATTTATCACGGCATGTTGATGCCGCTCCATGATACCATGCCAAGTTTCATGAATTTTAGACGAGTTTTGGATTTACTAGAATTTAAAAACCAGGCATCTCAATGTTTTGCCGGCAATCAACAATGCCCTCGTGTTTGAAATTCATTACCATTTCTTGCATGGGACCTAAGCTTGCACCCAAGGACACAGATTTGATTTTTCAACCAATTTATATGCACTAGAGCATGTGCATGTAGTTCAAATTTGAATTATGCACATAAATGCATTGAAAACTCAGTTAATGCATAAAAATGTCCAAACGAACCCTGAAAAATCACAAAAATTGACACAACTCTCCTGTTGTTCTATGTTGACACAAGAAAATTTTTGGAAGCAATAAGAGGCAATGGATATCGTTTCGTCCCCAAAGGTGGGACGTTCCCTACCGAAACCATCATGATTTTTGTGAGAAGGTCTAGTTTGTGAGATGCATATACCCAAACCTGCCCCAAATGGGACAAAAATTTTACCACGGCATCTTGATGCTGCTCCATAATAGAATGCCAAGTTTCATGAATTTCAGACGAGTGTTGGATTTACTAGAATTTAAAAATAAAATATCTCAACATTTTGTCGGCAATCAACGGTGCCCTGGTGTTTGAAATTGATTCCCATTTCTTGCATAGGACCTAAGCATGCACCCAAGGACACATATTTGATTTTTCAACCAATTTATATCCACTCGAGCATGTGCATGTAGTTCAAATTTGAATTATCCACATCAATGCATTGAAAACTCAGTTAATGCATCAAAATGTTGAAACGAACCCCAAAAAATCACAAAAATTGACACAACACTCCTATTGTTCTATGTTGACACGAGAAAAAATTTGAAAGCAATAAGAAGCAATGGATATCATTTCGTCCCCAAAGGTGGGACGTTCCCTACCGAAACCATCATGCTTGTTGTGAGAAGCTCTGGTTTGTGAGAAGCATATACCCAAACCTGCCCCAAATGTGACAAAATATTTACCATGGCATGTTGATGCCGCCATGATAGCATGCCAAGTTTCATGAATTTTAGAAGAGTTTTGGATTTACTAGAATTTAAAAAGCAGGCATCTCAATGTTTTGCCGGCAATCAACAGTGCCCTGGTGTTTGAAATTCATTCCCTTTTCTTGCATGTGACCTAAGCATGCACCCAAGGACACAGATTTGATTTTTCAACCAATTTATATGCACAGGAGCATGTGCATGTAGTTCAAATTTGAATTATGCACATAAATGCATTGAAAATTCAGTTAATGCATAAAAATGTCCAAACGAACCCCGAAAAATCATAAAAATTGACACAACACTCTTGTTGTGCTATGTTGACACGAGAAACAATTTGGAAGCAATAAGAGGAAATGGATATCGTTTCATCCCCAAAGGTGGGACGTTCCCTACCGAAACCATGATGCTTGTTATGAGAAGCTCTGGTTTGTGAGAAGCATATACCCAAAGCTGCCCCAAATGGGACAAAAAAATTACCACGGCATGTTGATGCCGCTCCATGAGAGCATGCCAAGTTTCATTAGTTTTAGACAAGTTTTTGATTTACTAGGATTTAAAAAGCAGGTATCTCAATGTTTGCGGTCGAGTGACAGTGGCAAGGTGTTTGACATTCATTCCCATTTCTTGCATGGGACCGAAGCAGGCAACCAAGGACACAGATATGAATTTTCAACTAATTTATATGCATTAGAGCATGTGCCTGTAGTTCAAATTTTAATTATGCACATGAATGCATAGAAATCTCAGTTAATGTATAAAAATGTCCAAGTGAACCCCGAAAAATCCCAAAAATTGACACAACACTACTGTTATTCTATGTTGACACTAGGGAAAAACTTGAAATCAAGAAGAGGCAACGGATATAGTTTCGTCCAGAAAGGTGAAATGTCCCTACCAAAACCATCACACTTGTTGTGAGAAGCTCTGGTTTATGAGAAGCTTATACCCAAACCTGCCCCAAATGGGACAAAAAATTTACCACGGCATGTTGATGCCGCTTCATGATAGCATGCCAAGTCTCATGAATTTCGGACGAATTTTGGATTTACTAGAATTACAAAAGCAAGTACGTCAATGTTTGCCAGAGAGCCATGGTGTCGTGGTGTTCGAATTTCATCCCCATTTCTTGCATGGGAGATAAGCATAAACCGATGGACACATATATGATTTTACAACCCATGTTGGTGCACCGGAACATGTGCATGTAGTTTAATTTTGAATTGTGCACTTGAAATGGCTGGAAAACAAATTTAATGTATAAAATGTTCAAACGTACCCTGAATAATTCGATTTTTTTGTGACACACATATAGTTGCATGTTCACTCCAGATAAAAGGTCTAGCAATTCAAACACCGTACATTGCCGCTGTGACCCCATTATGCAATTCAAATCAAGATGAAAAATCAAGTAGATCACACACAGTTTTTTATCACCAACCGTGTGAGATGCAACACAAAATATCCTGGAGCACCATCAGTGTATAGTACGCCTATGGCTTACGCGAGAAGGTGCGTCGGCTACAGTCCACAGCCGGTGTCTCAAGCACACTAGCTCGCTCCCAAAATATCATTTCGCTGTTCAATCATCGCTGGTGAAAGATGGGCACGTGGACCCGCATCATGAGGGCAACTTCGGTGGCCCACTCTAGCGAGAGCGCGGCCTTAGCCGCCATGCACATTCTAACAAGGTGCGGGAGCACGGCCGCAATCTGCGCCCGGGCGGCAAAGGCAGCCCAAACGGCCGTTGTTGCTTCTTAGGTGGCGGCAGCAACATCTGCCTTGGGGATAGCAACTGGCGAGAGTGGCACAACAGTTGTCCGTTCCGTAGCGGTGGCCTTAGCCCTGATGGAGGCCGCCCATGCCCAGATCCTAGCGATCACCGCACAAATCGAACGAAGCTTCTCCGACAACGGTCGGCAACCCACGGTCGAAGAGCTGGCAATTGCCGAGAGCGTTCGAGCTGCCGTCCGTTCCTCCGCCGCATACCTTGTGACGACGGAGCCCGTCCAAGCCTAGATCACGTTCGCCCACGCCCAGCTCATGGCGGCCTTTTATAAAGAGATGGCGGCTGCGGATGGCGAGATGCTTGCCGAGTATGGTGTGATGGATGCCATGGAGCCCCTTCCCTAGGAGACCATCGGGTTCGAGCTGGACATGGAGGCAGCGGCAGAGAATGACGAGCACCAGCCGTAGTAGTACTCTTTGTTTCGTTTAATTAAGAGCGTCGGTCTGTAATTTGTTAGAGTAATGTTTAGGTCAGCTAACTTTGATTAATTGCTGAACTTGATCGATTAAGAAGTGTGGGTGTGTTGTAGTCTCCTTTGTGTACACAAATTATGCAATGACGTGGATGACCACTCTAACCATGGAAATTCGAACCAAAATTTTTGATGTTCAAACTCATCTCACACAGGTTAAGCTATCTGAATCATTTGTGATGTTCACACATCGTACACAGTTCTGAATATGGGACCGTGTCTGATGACACTTTGCGCACCAATTTTTTCGCTGAAGCGATTTCAAATTTTTGGCTTCTGCGGAAGTATCTACCTCCCCGCCCCCTCCCCCTTACCAAAAGCCACATTTACCCTGTTTCCGCCTTCCTTTCCAACTTGAAACCTTCACTCCTTTCTTGCAGCTCCGCCTCCTCCTCGGCGACCCTCCTTCATGTTGCACGGCCTCGTCTATCCAGGCAGGTAATCCACACTCGACCCCCATCCTCCTCCTTCCACATCCCAAATGCCCCGATCGCCAATGCGAGCGCGACACCTTCCACCCAAATCTCCGACCCCTCCACCAAATAAGCGCCTCCCTAAGCCATGGTGCATGCAAATATAGCCTGGATCTCAAGGAGCATTTGGCAGCGGAGAAGCAAATCGTGGTCGCGCGCGCGGATGAGGTCGCGATGGCTGCCATTCGTGCCGCCCCCTAGATCTTGGAAGAGGACCTTGCCATTTGCTAGCTATGCCGGTTAAGCATGCTCGATTTACCCATTGCGTGTGCTGCTCCTGCCTTTCCTTCACAAATTCTAGTGAATTGTGCTATCTAATTTTACCATGCAATCTGTTGCTCTAATGTATATGTTCTATATGTCGTACAGTGTGGTGCTCACTTATTAACTGTTTCGTTAATTAGTTGTCGTCGTCAGTTAACTGTTTGGTTCAATTCTGCAAATGTGATGTTCAATTCTTCAGGCTGCAATTTTGTATTGTCTTCAATGTGAGAAATAAATCAAATTTATCTTTACAAAATGCATGAGAAACGAATACAATTGCTATATTTACAAGTTGTCAAGCATGCTTGGTTTGGTTATACATTGTGCAATGTGGTGCTCAGTTAACGTTTGGTTCATTTGTGTTGTGGTGTTTAGTTAATTGTTTGGTTCAATTCTGCAATGCAATGTTCAATAGTTTTGGGTGCATTCTGTTATTGCATACCATGTGAGGAATAAATTGTACTTGGCTATAGTAAATACATGAGAAACAAATACAATTGCCACAATTGGCTATAGTTAACTATTTGGTTAACCCTCTGATCTTATATTAAGAATATGTTATATTATGCAATGTGGTGCTCAGTTAATGTTTGGTTCATTTGTTGTGGTGTTTAGTTAACTGCTTGGTTCAATTCTGCAATGCGATGTCCAATTGTCGTGGGTAGAATTTTGTATTGTTGTGCATGTGAGGAATAAATCGAATTTGGCTGCACTTAATACATGAGAAACATATACAAGTGCTATATTTCCTAGTTCTTAATCATGCTTGGTTTGGATAAATGTGTTTTCCATGTGGCTTGAATTAATCTGATGAATCTACAATGTGCTTATTTTTCATCAACATATTTTACTGATAGCATGTGAACCCTTACTTAACCTAATGACTAACTACCTTATATGTGTTGCAGGGAAACAATTGGAAGCACTGAGGTTTACAATCGAGGTTAGCACGTGCATGGTCTGTTGTCTAATAGCACATTATTGTGCAATTGCAGGAACCATTCTAATATTTTGGTTTTTAACAATTTGGTCTTGCACATGTAGGTCCTACTGTCAGAGGTTTTGACCCACTGTTCGACCCTTTTTGCATATGGGGAAATGACTTGTCCATGAATATCAATCAAATCAAGAACTCAGAAAGATTGTTAGGATAAAGAAATTAGCGACAAAAAATAACAAGATCTTTGTCTGCACAATGAAGAAGACATCAGTTCACTACAAGATGGTACTAACTATTATACCTTGCCTTATTTTATTCCTTTGCCCCATTTCCAATATAGAGAAGATATTTATGCACATCCTTGTTTTCAGGCCTTTCCAAAGGAGTTCACCAATGATTACCTCTCAAACCACCTCTATGGTCAGGAGGCGAGGAAGGTTTTCATACAAAACCCACGGTTCAATATTGAAGTGCTCTTGAAGAGGGCGAAGGACGCACGGTCAATCATCAACAGGCACTGGCCTAAATTTGCAAAGACCTTCAACATGAATCAAGGCTCAATTCGCCTTCCGCTTCAACAGTTTTCCAGATGAGATGCATCTCTCTATATACCATCTATGATGCTAATTTCGAAAGCTTCTACATGTTGCATGTGAAACTTGGTGCTGGTGCAGTTGTGTAATGGGGTAGCTGAGTGCGGAAGCTATATCATGTTGTACTCTGATGTATTTCAATTATGAAATTTTGCTTCCTTAATTTGGAAATGAAATATATTATGTGCTTAATATGAATGTCAATTAGATTAATAAATGGATTATTAATAACAGGGCAATTAGCCTGCTAATGGCGAATTAGCCTGCTAATGGCGAATTAGCCTGCTAATTGGGTTTTGCTATTGCAAACGGTTATTGAAAAAATACCATGGGCGATGACCTCAGGCAACGCACAAAGTTTCTAGGAATAGACCGTGTTGGATCAATGAACAATCACACATGACTTTCTCTTGAAAACTGTTTGCATTATGGTCACCTTGTGCAAATGTTTACCACATAAAAACTGTGTGTGATGGACAACCTTTGCCACACAGTTTCTTCTACGGGCCATGTGTGATACATTCAATAACGCAAACGATTTAACGGGAAAAATTGTGAGTGATGTACCTGTGAACAAAAACGTTTTCCTTAGAGCAACTTTGTGGGATGTACATACAAACAGAAACGTTTAGCGGGGACTGACTGTGTGGGATGTACTTGCGACTGGAAACAATTCCCCTGTATAATTGTATTTTTTAGCTCTATTGTACGTATTTTCATATTTGAGCGCTCGTCGGTCGCACATGACCTCATTTTGTCGAGTGTGTGTGCCAGGAGGGCATATCCCCGATGGTTTCTAGGTCGTGTGGGAAGGACCCTCCTATCGCCCACACTCACTAGGCGATGGTTCCAAATGCCATCGTGGAAACGGATTAAAATCGTTTGTATAGCACCGACGCGCACCAGTGGTACTTGAGTATTGGGTGTAGCTAATATGCGAGTGTGTTTCATTAATGGATCAATGATTGAGCATGAAGGGCTAGGGATAACTTATTTTAGCGTTCATATTTTGAAAGACATGGTTGCTTGTTGATATACTTGAGTATTTAAATTACCATGTCAAAACTAGACTATTGCTTTGAATCACATAAAAGTCCAAATGTCCATGCTATAAAGAAAGAATATGATATGACATGTTAGGCAGCATTCCACATCAAAAATTCTGTTTTTACCACTTCCCTACTCGAGGACGAGTAGGAGTTAAGCTTGGGGATGCTGATACGTCTCCAACGTATCTCTAATTTTTTATTGTTCCATGTTCTTATATTATCACTCTTGGATGTTTTATAATCATTTTATTGTCATTTTATATCATTTTTTGGTACTAACCTATTGACATAGTGCCAAGTGCCAGTTGATGTTTTCTGCATGTTTTTTACATCGCGGGAAATCAATATCAAACGAAGTCCAAATGCAATGAATCTTTACAGAGATTTTTTTTGGGCCAGAAGGAACACAATGGGCCCTGGCTGCGCCTGGGGGGTGCTCCGAGGAGAGCACAACCCATCAGGGCGCGCCTGGGGTGGGTTGTGACCACCTCGGGTGCCCCCGAGACCGTCTCTTTGCTCTATAAATACCCCAATATTCCCAAAACCCTAGGGAAGTCGATGCAATATTGATCCAACCGCTGTAGAGTTCAGAACCATCAGATCCAATCTAGACACCATCTCGGATGGGGTTCACCACCTCCATTGGTGCCTCTCCGGTGATGCGTGAGTAGTTCTCTGTAGACCTTCTGGTCCGCAGTTAGTAGCTAGATGTCTTCCTCTCTCTCTCTCTCTCTTGATTCTCAATACAATGGTCTCTTGGAGATCCATATGATGTAACTCTTTTGCAGTGTGTTTGTTGGGATCGATGAAGTTTGAGTTTATGATCAGATCTATCTTTTTATATCCATAGAAGTTATTTGAGTTTCTTTGATCTCTTATTTGCATGATTGCTTATAGTTTCATATTTGTTCTCTGATATTTGGGTTTTGTTTGGACAACTTGATCTATTTATCTTGCAATGGGAAGAGGTGCTTCGTAGTGGGTTCGATCTTACGGTGCTTGATCCCAGTGATAGAAGGGGAACCGACACGTATGTATCATTGCTACTAAGGATAAAACGGTGGGGTCTATCTCTACATAGATAGATCTTGCCTACATCATGTGATTGTTCTTATTGCATTACTCTGTTTCTCCATGAACTTAATACACTAGATGCATGCTGGATAGCAGTCGATGTGTGGAGTAATAGTAGTAGATGCAGGCAGGAGTCAGTCTACTAATCTTGGACGTGGTGCCTTTATGATGATCATTGCTTGGATATCGTCATGATTATTTTAAGTTCTATCAATTTCCCAACAGTAATTTGTTCAGCCACTGTTTGCTATTTTTCTCGAGAGAAGCCACTAGTGAAACCTACGGCCCTCGGGTCTCTTTCTCATATATTTGCCTTTGCAATCTACTTTTCCTTTGCTTTTATTTTCAGATCTATTAAACCAAAAATCCAAAAATACCTTGCTGCAATTTATTCTTATTTATTTTATTTGGCGTTCGATCTATCAATCTATTACAACTTTCTCCCATCCACGCACCAATTTCTGGCCGTTACCCAAAATGGATTGACAACCCCTTTAACACGTCGGGTTGCGAGTGGTTGTTATTTGTGTGCAGGGGCTGTTTACATTGTGTTGCTTGGTTCTCCTACTGGTTCGACAACCTTGGTTTCACATCTGAGGGAAATACCTATCGCTGTTGTGTTGCATCATGCCTTCCTCTTTGGAGAAATACCAATGTAGCTTCAAGCCGCATCATACCCCAATCTCACCTCGGGGATCCGCGAGTTGAGTGCCAAAACATATATCAAGTGAGTCAATATGATACCCCATTGTCTCCACGGGTATTCATAGCAAGACATACATAAAGTGTTCTCAAATCCATAAATGTATTCAATCCGATAAGAACGAAATCTCAGAGCGAAAACTCAATTCACAACAAGATAGAGAGGGGAAAACACCATATGATCCAACTATCTTAACAAAGCCCGCGATACATCAAGATCGTGACATCTCAAGAACACGAGAGAGATAGAGATTAAACACATAGCTACCGGTACAAATCCTCAGCCCCTAGGGTGGACTACTCCCTCCTCATCAAGGTGGCCGTCGGGATGATGAAGATGGCCACCGGTGATGATTTCCCCCTCTAGCAGGGTGCTGGAACAGGGTCTAGATTGGTTTTTCGTGGCTACATAGGCTTACACCAGCGGAACTTCTGATCTAGGGTTATTTTTTATGGTTTCTTCATTTATAGGATTTGTTGGTGTTGGAATCACGCGAAGATGGGCCTCGAGGTGACCACAACCCACCGGGGCAAGCCTGGTGCCTCTATGGTGCCCTGGTGGGTTGTGCGCACCACGTGGCTCTTCTGGCCCTCTCACGAAGCTTCTAGTGCCTCTTTTGTTCCAACAAAATCTTCAAAATGTTTCGTTGCATTTGGAGAAATTTTATTTCTGCACAAAAAACAACACCACGGTAGTTCTGCTGAAAACAATGTCAGTCCGGGTTAGTTCCATCCAAATCATACCAAAACTGTATAAAATTGTTGTAAACATGTCATGAATACTTCATAAATTATAGATACGTTGCAGACGTATCAGTAGCTGACATAGTATTTGTGGCTCAGCCACCACTCATCATTTTTTATACATGTTAAGCTAGATCATTACACATCAATGTACACCGCCAGAGGCATTCGTATAGAGTCATATTTTGTTCTAGTAGCGAGGTGTAATTTTGAGTTCTAAGTATATAGAAGTGTTATGATCATAATTACTCATTATTAGAGCATTGTCCCAAGTGAGGAAAGGATGATGGAGACTCCGATTCCCCCACAAGTCGGGATGAAGAATCGAACGGAAAAAAAGAGAAAAGAAAAAATGAGAGAAAAAGAGAGAAGGGGCAATGTTACTATCCTTTCCACACTTGTGCTTC
This sequence comes from Triticum aestivum, assembly GCF_018294505.1. NCBI lineage: Eukaryota > Viridiplantae > Streptophyta > Magnoliopsida > Poales > Poaceae > Triticum > Triticum aestivum. The sequence continues at coordinate 337,155,523 of NC_057800.1, read as the reverse complement.
AAAGTAGTGCCATGTTTTTCATATAGAGAGTCTCATATGCTTTCATTTTCATATAACTAGTGGGAATTTTTCATTATAGAACATGGCTTGTATATTCCAATGATGGGCTTCCTCAAATGCCTGAGGTCTTCAGGAGCAAGCATGTTGGATGCACACCCACTTAGTTCTCTTTTTGAGATTTCATACACTTATAGCTCTTAGTGCATGTGTTGCATGGCAATCCCTACTCCTTGCATTGACATCAATTGATGGGCATCTCCATAGCCCATTGATTAGCCTCATCGATGTGAGACATTGTCCCTTTTTTGTCTTCTCCATATCATCTCTACCACCGTATTCTATTCCACCCATAGTGCTATATCCATGGCTTGCGCTCATGTATTGTGTGAGTGTTGAAAAAGCTGAAGTGCGTTAAAAAGTATGAACCAATTTCTTGGCTAACACCGGGGTAGTTCATGATTTATATTTTGTATTAAGAAGATGGAGCATGACAAGGCTATATGATTTTGTAGGGATAACGTTCTTTAGCATTGATATTTTGAAAGGCATGACTGTTTGTTGGTATGACTGAGTATTGATGTTTTTATATCGAATTATAGACTATTGCTTTGAGTCATTCGGATCTTAATATTCATGCCACAAAAGAGATTACATGATGAATATGACAGGTAGCACTCCACATCAAAAATTCTGCTTTTCATCATTTACCTACTCAAGGATGAGCAGGAATTAAGCATGGGGATGCTGATACGTATCCAACATATCTATAATTTTTTATTGTTCCATGGTATTATAGTATCAATCTTGGATGTTTATTACGCAATTATATATAAATTTTTCGGACTAACATATTAACCTACTGCCCAGTGCTAGTTGCTATTTTTCTGCTTGTTTTTGGCTTTTCGGAAAATCAGTACCAAATGGAGTCCAAACGCTACAAAACTTTTTGACGATTTTTTCTAGACTAGAAGGGACCCTAGAAGCTTCGGGAGAAGACCTGAAGTGCCATGAGGTGGCAACAAGCCTGCCAGGCGCACCCTAGGGGCGCCCCTAGGATTGTGGGCCCCTCATGGCACCTCCTGGCCTAATTCTAGCTCAATAAATTCCCAAATGTTCCCAATACATTAGAGAGCCACGCCAAATACCTTTTCATAATGTTCTCCTTGATATTCTTGGAGATCTATTCGATGTAATCCTTTTTTGTGGTGTGTTTGTTGGGATTCGATGAATTGTGGGTTCATGATCAGATTATCTATGAATATTATTTGAGTCTTCTCTGAACTCTTTTATGCATGATTATTATAGCTTTGTATTTCTCTTTGATCTATCGGTTTGGTTTGGCCAACTAGATTGATTTATCTTGGAATGGGAGAGGTGCTTTGTGATGGGTTCGCTCTTGCGTTGCTCAATCCCAGTGAGAGAAAGGGACATGACACGTACTTGTATGATTGCCATTAAGGATAAAAAAGATGGGATTTGTTCATATTAATTGGGTTTACTTTGTCTACATCATGTCATCTTGCTTAAGGCGTTACTCCATTCTTTATGAGCTTAATACTCTAGATGCATGTTGGATAGCGCTCGATGTGTGGAGTAATAGTAGTAAATGCAGGCAGGAGTCGGTCTACTTTTCTCGGTCGATGTGTGGAGTAATAGATGGTCATTGCCTTGTCTTCATAACTATGTGTGTTTCTATCAATTGCCCAACAGTAATTTGTTTATCCACTGTATGCTATGTTTAAGGGAGAAGCCTCTAGTGAAAACTATGCCCCCTGATCTATTTTTATCATATACCAAAAACCAAAAAATACTTTGCTACACTTTATTTTATTTTTTTGTGTGTAGGCGTTGTTAAGGAGGTGTTGCCTAGTTCTCCTACTGGATCAATAACCTTGGTTCTTATGTGAGGGAAATACTTATCTATACTTTGTTGCATCATCCTCTCCTCTTCGAGGAAATCCCAACGCAGCTCACAAGTAGCAATACGTCTCAAACAACATCTATAATCTTTATTGTTAAATGCTATTATGTTATCATTTTTATATCAATTTATATTGTTTTTCTGGAGTAACCTATTAATTTAGTACCCAATGCCAGTTCTTGTTTTCTACTTATTTTTGGTTTCCCGGGAAATAAATATCTACGTAGGTCAAAATATGTTGCTAATTTAACATGATTTTTTTGGGCAACATGAAACACTGTAAGCTTCAAGAAGCAGTGAGGAGACACGAGGCTCCCACATGGACACATGGCACGTTGAGGGGTGGTTGTGCCACCTGTCCCTGTGCCCCCCTGGATTTCTCCTTAGTCCAATTCCACCGCTCTAATTACCTATAAATATAAAAACCATCTGTCGTACATCTAGAAGAATTTTATCGCCGCCACAAGCCTTTGTTCCGAAGAGATCTCATCTGGAGCCCTATTCCGGAGCTCTGCCGGAGGGTGAAGCCATTGTCGGGAGCCTCTCCATCAACGTTGCTAACTCCATGACCATGTGTTAGTAGTTCCTTCAAGACCTATGGGAACATAGTAGTAGCTAGAGGTTCTCTCTCTCTCTCTCTCTCTCTCTCTCTTGGATCATCAATACCATGTTCTCCTTCTTCCTTCTTTGATTGGCATCAAACCGATGTAATTTTGCGATGTGTTTGTTCGGACATGATGAATTGTGAGTTTATGATCAGAATGTTCATTGAATCTCTTGAGATTATTTGTTGTATAATTGAGTAGCTATGTATGGTTTCCAATCTATTTATCTTCTTTAGCCAAGATTGAGGAAGATCTTGAGAGGGAGTGGTGCATAGTAGTGGGTTAAATCATGTGGTGTTTTCTATATCCCATTGAAAGAATCAGGAGAAGACACGTATTTGTATTATTCCACTAAGGAGAAAATGACAGTTTTTTTTATCTTATTGCTATATTCCTTCTTGTCTATACATTATGTCATCTTGCTTAAAGCGTTACTTCGTTTATTTTGAACTTGATACTTTGAGATGCATGCTGCATAGTGGTCTTGAGGTGGAGTAATAGTAGTAGGTGATGTTAGACTAATGGTCTACTTGTGTTGGATGTAATGACTATATGATATTATGCCATGAATGATCATAGTCATATTCGTTGCTATTCTTGTCAATTTCCCAACTGTAATTTGATACCACGTCATTTGCCTTGTTTCTGAAAGAGATACCTCTAGTGTACATATGGCCCCCAGGTCCATTCTTCCATTAATACAAGCTTCAACAAAATTGCTTTTTACTATTGTCGTACCATTATCTATCTCTTTACTTTTAAACTTGTAACTAGCAAGACAAGGGGCTTGACAACCCCCTCGACAAGTTGGGTGCAATCGTGCAAGTATTGTTTTTGTTGTGTGCAGGCACTATTGAACCTGTTAGCTTGGTGATTCCTATTGGTTTGATTAAACCTTGGTTCTCAACTGAGGGAAATAATATGCTTATGTGCTATATCACCCTTCCTCTTTAGGGCAAAACCCAACAACTCCTATGGGAGTAGCATCACGCGAGAAGCAAGTGGAGATGGATGAGGATCAAGTCAAGATGGATGAGCAGTGAATACAAATTAATGTTATACACACCCAAAACAACGAGATGCGAGCCAAGATAGAAAACTTTAAGAAACTTCGATATTCACTCCTCACTGTTGTGATGATTTGTTTCATACTTCCGGTAGGATCAATAGCAGGATTTCTTCTAGTGGTAACCGTTGCACTGATGATGTTTTTCTCTTAGGCACTACCCGGAGTAGCATTGGCCGCTTTTAGTTCTTGAACTATTTAATTAAATTCTTTCTTAATTAGTGTGTATTATGCAGATACTCAAGATATGCAATTAGTAGTTCTTCATATATGTATGTTATCGATATTGTAGATGGTACTAATTTCAATATGTTAAAACCAATACCTAGTTTTTGTTTTTTAGATCCTACTTTTCATTTCCTACAGTGTTAATATAATACTATAAACAAGCAGTGTGTGGGTAGTGCTGATGAGGACATGACTACCTTGGATACGACCAAAAATATTGCATACATGTATATTTGTGAGGTGATTTCTAATGCAAACCATGCAATAATTTATTTATGTCATCCAAGACAAAAATACTTCACAAACTTTTGTGCCATGTCTAATTGCAGGTGTATGAGACATTTGTACAATCCACATATGAAGATAAGGGAAAAAGAGAAGTTTATGTGATGTTAAAAAAGTTCTCTCACGTCACTTTTGGGCCAAGAGAAGATAGAGTTCAAGTCTCTCATGTTCTGAATTCAGATTCGGACTGCATAGACATACCTGACTCAAAACGCCAACAACTTTTTCATACGGACTCCTAATTGGGTGATTCTTTTTTTGTTTGAAATTAGATTTTGTGCTCTTTCCAGCACAATTGGATTCACAGATAAAATTCGTTCGGAGCATTGAGTTATGGACGAAACAATCTGACGTTGCAGCAGAATCTGAGTCAAACTACAAGCCCAAAGGTGCTGCATCACCTCCACTTGGGCCCATGAGCCTTGTACGACCTAGGGTTAGTTTTAGGCTGCCTTGGGGCGTCCTCCCACCTCCTTGGCCGCCACCCCTTGTTCCTATATAAGTATATCCATCTAGTAGGTTTTTGCTGGGGATTTGTTTAGTTAAAAGTTAGCCATTGCAACTTCGTGTACTTCTTTTGTGTCCAACGACCAGACCAAGACCGCTTACGGATCCCCACCATTATCAATACTTCATATATATTCGCAATATTCAGATTGCTTTATCATATTCTTGATCGTTCTTTGATTGCTTGCAGGAATAGACCTTCGTGGTCAGGCTGACCGTGCTTCTGGCATCGTCAGTAACCTCAGGAGATTGGTTTAGCGATTGCTAAGGCGCAATGTCATGCATGTTTGTAGTCAAATCATCAAAGTCATCTCTGATACGTCCATTTTGCATCATGCTTTTATATCGATATTTATTGCATTATGGGCTGTTATTACACATTATGTCACAATACTTATGCCTATTCTCTCTTATTTTACAAGGTTTACATAAAGAGGGAGAATGCCGGCAGCTAGGTTTCTGGGCTGGAAAAGGAGCAAATATTAGAGACCTATTCTGCACAGCTCGAAAAGTCCTGAAACTTCACGGAAGTCATTTTCAGAATATATAAAAAATAATGAGCGCAAGAAGTTCCAGAGGGGGGCCACACCCTGCCCACGAGGGTGGGGGCGCGCCCTACCCCCTTGGGCGTGCCCCCGGCCTCGTGGGTCCCCTGGTGGCCCTCTGATGCCCATCTTCTTCCATATGGAGTCTTTCGATGAGGAAAAAATCATAAGCCATCTTTCCGTACGAGACTCCGCCGTCATGAGGCGGAACCTTGGCGGAACCAATCTAGGGCTCCGGCGGAGCTGTTCTGCCGGGGAAACTTCCCTCCGTGAGGGGGAAATCATCACCATCGTCATCACCAACGCTCCTCTCATTGGGAGAGGGCAATCTCCGTCAACATCTTCACCAGCACCATCTCCTCTCAAAATCCTAGTTCATCTCTTGTATCCAATTCTTGTCTCAAGACCGGGATTGGTACCTGTGGGTTGCTAGTAGTGTTAATTACTCCTTGTAGTTGATGCTAGTTGGTTTATTTTGTGGAAGATCATATGTTCAGATCCTATATGCATACCAATACCCCTCTGATTATGAACATGAATATGCTTTGTGAGTAGTTATGTTTGTTCCTGAGGACATGGGAGAAGTCTTGCTATTAGTAGTCATGTGAATTTGGTATTCGTTTGATATTTTGATGAGATGTATGCTGTCTCTCCTATAGTGGTGTTATGTGAACGTCAACTACATGACACTTCACCATTATTTGGGCCTAGAGGAAGGCATTGGGAAGTAATAAGTAGATGATGGGTTGCTAGAGTGGCAGAAGCTTAAACCCTAGTTTATGCGTTGCTTCGTAAGGGGCTGATTTGGATCCACATGTTTCATGCTATGGTTAGGTTTACCTTAATACTTATGTTGTAGTTGCGGATGCATGCAATAAAGGTTAATTGTAGGTGGGATGCTTGTCCAAGTAAGGAAAGTACCCAAGCACCGGTCCACCCACATACCAAATTATCAAAGTACTGAACGCGAATCATATGAACGTGATGAAAACTAGCTTGACGATAATTCTCATGTGTCCTTGGGAGCGCTTTTCTATGTATAAGAGTTTTTCTAGGCTTGTCCTTTGCTACAAAAAGGATTGGGCCACCTTGCTGCACTTTATTTACTTTCGTTATTCGTTACAAATTATCCTATCACAAAACTATCTGTTACCTATTATTCCAGTGCTTGCAGAGAATATCTTGCTAAAACCGCTTATCATTTCCTTCTGCTCCTCGTTGGGTTCGACAGTCTTACTTATCGAAAGGACTACGATAGATCCCCTATACTTGTGGGTCATCAAGACTCTTTTTTGGCGCCATTGCCGGGGAGTGAAGTGCCTTTGGTAGGTGGAATTTGGTAAGGAAAAATTTATGTAGTGTGCTGAAATTTACTGTCACTTGTTACTATGGAAAGTAATCCTCTGAGGGGCTTGTTCGGGGTATCTTCAGCCCAACCAGTAGAGCAAAGAGTTTCTCCTCAACCTACTGAACCTACTGAAAATGAAAATGTATGCTTTGAAATTCCTTCGGGTATGTTAGAAAAACTGCTAGCTAATCCTTTTGCAGGAGATGGAACAAAGCAACTTGATGAGCACCTAATATATGTGGATGAAGTTTGTGGATTATTTAAGCTTGCAGGTGTGCCCGGAGATGTTATTAAGAAGAAGGTCTTCCCTTTATCTTTGAAGGGAGATGCATTGGCATGGTATAGGCTATGTGATGATACGGGGTCATGGAACTACAAACGATTGAAATTGGAATTTCATCAGAAGTTTTATCTTATGCATCCTGTTCATTGTGATCGCAATTATATATATAATTTCTAGCCTCGCGAAGGAGAAAGCACCGCTCAAGCTTGGGGGAGGATTAAATCAATGTTATATTCATGCCCCAATCATGAGCTCTCAAGAGAAATGATTATTCAAAAAAATTATGCTCGGCTTTCTGATAACAATCGCACCATGCTTGATACTTCTTGTGTTGGCTCTTTTATGATGAAGACTATTGAATTCAAATGGGATTTATTGGAAAGAATTAAACACAAATCTGAAGATTGGGACCTCAACGAAGGTAAGGAGTCAGGTATGACACCTAAGTATGATTGTGTTAAATCTTTTATGGATACCGATGTTTTCCATAAATTTAGCACTAAATATGGACTTGACTCTGAGATAGTAGCCTCTTTCTGTGAATCTTTTGCTGCTCATATCGATCTCCCTAAGGAGAAGTGGTTTAAATATCATCCTCCCATAGAAGTAAAAGTAGTTGCGCCTATTAAAGTTGAAGAAAAGACTATCACTTATAATGATCCTATTGTTCCTACTTCTTATGTTGAGAAACCACCTTTCCGTGTTAGGATAAAGGATCATGCTAAAGCTTCAACTGTGGTTCGTAAAAGCAATATTAGAACATATACACCTCCTGAGCAAATTAAAGTTGAACCTAATATTGCTATTGTTAAAGATCTCTTGGCTGATAATATTGATGGGCATGTTATTCATTTCTGTAACGAACCCGCAAGAATTGCCAAACCTTGTGCTAAAGATAAACATAGACCCGTGGTAGGCATGCCTGTTATTTCTGTTAAAATAGGAGATCATTGTTATCATGGCTTATGTGATATGGGTGCTAGTGCTAGTGCAATACCTATTGACTTATACAAAGAAATTATGCATGACATTGCACCCGCTGAGTTGGAAGATATTGATGTCACATTTAAACATGCCAATAGAGATACTATTTCACCAATGGGAATTGTTAGAGATGTTGAAGTCTTGTGTGGGAAAACTAAATATCCTGCTGATTTTCTTGTTCTTGGCTCCCCACAAGATAGCTTTTGTCCCATTATTTTCGGTAGACCCTTCTTGAACACTGTTAATGCTAAGATAGACTGCGAAAAGGATGTTGTTACTATTGGTTTGGGTGATATGTCTCATGAGTTCAACTTTTCTAAATTTCATAGACAACACCGTGAAGAGGTTGCCTAGTAAAGATGAAATTATTGGTCTTGCTTCTATTGCCGTACCTCCTGGTGATCCTTTAGAACAATATTTGCTAAACCATGAAAATGATATGTTTATGAATGAAAGAAGGGAAATAGATGAAGTATTCTTTAAACAGGAACCCATCCTGAAACACAATTTGCCTGCTGAAATCCTAGGGGATCCTCCTCCACCCAAGGATGATCCCGTGTTTGAGCTGAAACCATTACCTGATACTCTTAAATATGCTGATCTTGATGAATAGAAGATATATCCTGTTATTATTAGTGCTAACCTTTCAGAGCATAAAGAAGAGAGATTATTGAAAACTCTGAGGAAGCACCGCACTGCTATTGGATATACTCTTGATGATCTTAAGGGCATTAGTCCCACTCTATGTCAACATAAAATAAATTTGGAGAAAGATGCCAAACCAGTTTGTGATCACCAACAACGGCTGAATCCTAAGATGAAATAAGTGGTAAGAAAGGAAATACTAAAGCTTCTGGATGCAGGTATTATTTATCATGTTACTGATAGTCAGTGGGTAAGTCCTGTCCATTGTGTCCCTAAGAAGGGAGGTATTACTGTCATTCCTAATGATAAAGATGAATTGATTCCTCAAAGAATTATTACAGGTTATAGGATGGTAATTGATTTCCACAAATTAAATAAGGCTACTAAAAAAGATCATTACCCCTTACCTTTTATTGATCAGATGCTAGAAAGATTATCCAAACATACACATTTTTGCTTTCTAGATGGTTATTCTGGTTTCTCTCAAATACCTGTGTCAGCTGATGATCAATCTAAGACCATGTTTACTTGCCCATTCGGTACTTTTGCTTATAGACGTATGCCTTTTGGTTTATGTAATGCACCTGCTACCTTGCAAAGATGCATGATGGCTATATTTTTGACTTTTGTGAAAAGATTTGTGAGGTTTCCATGGACGATTTCTCTGTCTATGGATCCTCTTTTGATGATTGCTTAAGCAACCTTGATCAAGTTTTGCAGAGATGTGAAGAAACTAACCTTGTCTTGAATTGGGAGAAGTGCCACTTTATGGTTAATGAAGGTATTGTCTTGGGGCATAAAGTTTCTGAAAGAGGTATTGAAGTTGATAAAGCTAAGGTTGATGCTATTCAAAAGATGCCATGTCCCAAGGACATCAAAGGTATAAGAAGTTTCCTTGGTCATGCCGGTTTTTATAGGATGTTCATTAAGGACTTCTCAAAAAATTCTTGGCCTCTGACTAATTTATTACAGAAAGATATACCATTTGTCTTTGATGATGATTGTGTAGAAGCATTTGAAATACTTAAGAAAGCATTGATCTCTGCACCGATCGTTTAGCCACTTGATTGGAATTTACCCTTTGAAACTATGTGTGATGCTAGTGATTATGCTGTAGGTGCTGTTCTAGGGAAAAGAGTTGATAAGAAATTAAACGTTATTCAATGTGCTAGTAAAACTCTAGACAATGCTCAGAGAAATTATGCTACTACTGAAAAAGAATTCTTAGCAGTGGTATTTGCTTGTGATAAGTTCAAACCTTATATTGTTGATTCTAAAGTAACTATTCACACAGATCATGCTGCTATTAAATATCTTATGGAAAATAAAGATGATAAACCTAGACTTATTAGATGGGTTCTCTTGCTACAAGAATTTGATTTGCATATTATTGATAGAAAGGGAGCTGAGAACCCCGTTGCAGACAACTTGTCTAGGCTAGAGAAGTTCTTGATGACCCACTACCTATTGATGATAGCTTTCCTAATGAACAATTAAATGTCATAAATGCTTCTCATACTGCTCCATGGTATGCTGATTATGCTAATTACATTGTTGCTAAATTTATACCACCTAGTTTCACATACCAGCAAAAGAAAAAGTTCTTCTATGATTTGAGACATTACTTTTGGGATGACCCACATCTTTATAAAGGAGTAGATGGTGTCATTAGATGTTGTGTATCTGAGCACGAACAAGAACAGATCCTACGCAAGTGTCACTCTGAAGCTTATGGAGGACACCACGCTGGAGATAGAACTGCACATAAGGTATTGCAATCTGGTTTTTATTGGCCTACTCTCTTCAAGGATGCCCGTAAGTTTGTTGTATATTGTGATGAATGTCAAAGAATTGGTAATATTAGTAGATGTCAAGAAATGCCTATGAATTATTCACTTGATATTGAACCATTTGATGTTTGGGGCTTTGATTATATGGGACCTTTTCCTTCCTCTAATGGGTATACACATATTTTAGTTGTTGTTGATTACGTTACTAAGTGGGTAGAAGCTATTCCAACTGGTAGTGCTGGTCATAACACCTCTATTAAGATGCTTAAAGAAGTTATTTTTCGAAGGTTTGGAGTCCCTAGATATTTAATGACTGATGGTGGTTCACATTTTATTCATGGTGCTTTCCGCAAAATGCTTTCTAAGTATGATGTTAATCATAGAATTGCATCACCTTATCACCCACAGTCTAGTGGTCAAGTAGAATTGAGCAACAGAGAGCTTAAATTAATTTTGCAAAAGACTGTTAATAGATCTAGAAAGAATTGGTCCAAGAAACTTGATGATGCATCATGGGCCAATAGAACTGCATATAAAAATCCTATGGGTATGTCTCCGTATAAAATGGTTTATGGAAAAGCATGTCACTTACCTCTCGAACTAGAACATAAGGCTTATTGGGCTATTAAAGAACTCAATTATGATTTTAAACTTGCCGGTGAGAAGAGGTTATTTGACATTAGCTCACTCGATGAATGGAGAACCCAAGCCTATGAGAATGTCAAGTTGTTTAAAGAAAAAGTCAAAAGATGGCATGACAAAAGAATACAAAAGCATGAGTTTAATGTAGGTGATTATGTATTATTATACAACTCTTGTTTAAGATTTTTTATAGGAAAACTTCTCTCTAAATGGGAAGGTCCTTACGTTATCGAGGAGGTCTATCGTTCCGGTGCCATAAAAATCAACAACTTTGAAGGCACAAATTCGAAGGTGGTAAACGGTCAAAGGATTAAACATTATATCTCAGGTAATCCTATAAATGATGAAACCAATGTTATTGAAACCGTAACCCCTGAGGAATACATAAGGGACACTTTTCGGAAAATTTCAGACTCTGAAAAGGAATAGGTATGTGGTACGGGAGTAAACCGACTCCAAAACAGTTCTAATGGCAATTTTCTTCCGTTTTAGAATGTTTAGAAAAATAGAAAAATAAGAAGCAGTCCGGGAAGGACACGAGGGCTCCACGAGGGTGGAGGGCGCGCCCCCCTACCTCGTGGGCACCTCGTGTGCTCTCCGGACTTCGTTTTCTTACACGACACGTATTTTGGTTGGTAAAAATTCATTATATAACCTCCCGAAGGTTTTGACCACCGTATCACGCAAAAATCTCCTGTCTTTGTTTTCAAGCTATTTTTCTGACAGATCCAGGTCGTCATGTCGTCTTCAAGTGCCCTCAAGGACCAGTTCTTCGAGAAGGTCATCAACCCCTACCTCGCGGAAGTGTTGTAACCAAGGTTGTCAGAATCGCGATTCTGTTGTACGATTCTACGACTTTACGATCCAAACTAACCCATGTGATTCTATGATTTTGGTCTGTAGAATCTGTGTTTTTACGATCCTAATAGTGAAGATTCTACGATTTGTGATCCTACCATCGAAGCTCCGAACCGATTCGTAATCATGATTCTGACAACCTTGGCTGCAACACCCTCAAACCATTGAGATGCGTGAGGGGTTGTTGCACATCCGCGATGTTGAGGGACCAAGGAAGACCGGAAGCACGGAGGCAAGGCTTGAGGCATTGGAGGAAGAAGTTTTCAAGTGTCAGGAGATGGTGGAGCGTGGACTTGATTCCAGTCACATTATGATCATGGAGTTCACCAACAACGACAAGCTGGACGTCAAGGACATTGGGGAGGCCATCTTCAAGCTTCATGAGAAAATCGAGCACCTCCAAGCCCAGATCTATGACCTGCAAAATCAAAACTGTGAGTATGAATATAGATTCAAGAGGATGAGTTTGGCTGCAGATTTGAGGTTTCAGGAGACTAGATCATCCTTCTATGATGGTGAGCCTATGCCTTGGAAGAAGGACGACAAGCCTACGCCATCAACAAAACCATCAACTTCTTCACCAACAAAGGAGACATAATCACATGGGTATGGGCACTCCCCTTGGCAACTGCCAAGCTTGGGGGAGTGCCTCGGTATCGTATCACCATCACTTCTATCTTTACCGTTTTCCTTAGTTTGATCCTTTTGGTAATATCTTGATCTAGTAGCATAAAGTTTTAGTATGATCTAGTTGTGAGTTTTGCTTTATGATCCTTCTATGTAATCGAGTCCGTGAGCTATATATAATAAAGGTTAGTGTTGAGTCAAGGGCTTGATTATTTTGCCATAATATTGAGTGAATAAAATAAAAGAGAAAGAATAAAAAGAAATAAAAGAGATCATATGGATCTTATGGTGAGTAATGAGCTCACATATAAAGAGTATGATGATTAAAAGTTGTTGAGAGTTGATTAACATAGTTTTGGTCATCGTTGCAATTAATAAGAAGTAATAAAGAAAGAGAGGTCTTCACATATAAATACACTATCTTGGACATCTTTTATGATTGTGAGCACTCATTAAAATATGACATGCTAAAGAGTTGACGTTGGACAAGGAAGACAACGTAATGGGTTATGTTTTCTTACATCTGATATAAATTATATTGTCATGGATCACCCAACATGATTGAGCTTGCCTTTCCCTCTCATGCTAGCCAATTCTTTGCACCAAGTAGAGATACTACTTGTGCTTCCAAATATCCCTAAACCCAGTTTTGCCATGAGAGTCCACCATATCTACCTATGGATTGAGTAAGATCCTTCAAGTAAGTTGTCATCGGTGCAAGCAATAAAAATTGCTCTCTAAATATGTATGACTTATTAGTGTGGGAGAAAATAAGCTTTATACGATCATGTGATATGGAAGAAATAAAAGCAACGGACTGCATAATAAAGGTCCATATCACAAGTGGCAATATAAAATGACATTCTTTCGCATTAAGATTTTGTGCATCCAACCATAAAAGCGCATGACAACATCTGCTTCCCTCTGCGAAGGGCCTATCTTTTACTTTTATCTCCTGCCTTACATAAGAGTCATGGTGATCTTCACCCTTCCTTTTTACATTTTATCTTTTGGCAAGCACAACATGTTGGAAAGATCCTAGTATATATAGCTAACTCGGTGTGAGTTTTCATGAACTATTATTGTTGACATTACCCTTGAGGTAAAACGTTGGGAGGCAAAACCATACGCCCCTATCTTTCTCTGTGTCCAATTAAAACTCCATACCCATAAGTATTACGTGAGTGTTAGAAATTGTGAAAGACAATATGATAGTTGAGTATGTGGACATGCTAAAAAGCTCTTATATATTGCCTCTTTCCTATGTTATGATAAATTGCAATTGCTCCAATGACTGAGATTATAGTTTGCTAGTTTTCAATGAAGTTTATGATTCATACTTGAAATTGTGATTGAATTCCAAGAGATCATATGACAAGAATTATAAGTTGATGTTCTAAGAATGATCATGATGCCCTCATGTCCGTATTTTATTTTTATCGACACCTCTATCTCTAAACATGTGGACATATTTTTCGATTTTGGCTTTCGCTTGAGGACAAGCGAGGTCTAAGCTTGGGGGAGTTGATACGTCCATTTTGCATCATGCTTTTATATCGATATTTATTGAATTATGGGCTATTATTACACATTATGTCACAATACTTATGCCTATTCTCTCTTATTTTACAAGGTTTACGTAAAGAGGGAGAATACCGGCAGCTGGGATTCTGGGCTGGAAAAGGAGCAAATATTAGAGACCTATTCTACATAGCTCCAAATGTCCTAAAACTTCACGGAAGTCATTTTCAGAATATATAAAAAATAATGAGCACAAGAAGTTCCAGAGGGGGGCCACACCCTGCCCACGAGGGTGGGGGGCGCGCCCTACCCCCTGGGCGCGGCCCCCTGCCTCGTGGGTCCCATGGTGGCCCTCCGATGCCCATCTTCTGCTATATGGAGTCTTTCGATGAGGAAAAAATCATAAGCCATCTTTCCGGACGAGAGTCCGCCGCCACGAGGCGGAACCTTGGCGGAACCAATCTAGGACTCTGGCGAAGCTGTTCTGCCGGGAAAACTTCCCTCCGGGAGGGGGAAATCATAACCATCGTCATCACCAACGCTCCTCTCATTGGGAGAGGGCAATCTCCATCAACATCTTCACCAGCACCATATCCTCTCAAAACCCTAGTTCATCTCTTGTATCCAATTCTTGTCTCCAAGCCCGGGATTGGTACCTATGGGTTGCTAGTAGTGTTAATTACTCCTTGTAGTTGATACTAGTTGGTTTATTTGGTGGAAGATCATATGTTCAGATCCTATATGCTTATTAATACCCCTCTGATTATGAAAATGAATATGCTTTGTGAGTAGTTACGTTTGTTCCTGAGGACATGGGACAAGTCTTGCTATTAGTAGTCATGTGAATTTGGTATTCGTTCGATATTTTGATGAGATGTATGTTGTCTCTCCTCTAGTGGTGTTATGTGAACGTCGACTACATGACACTTCAACATTATTTGGGCCTAGAGGAAGGCATTGGGAAGTAATAAGTAGATGATGGGTTGCTAGAGTGACAGAAGCTTAAACCCTAGCTTATGCGTTGCTTCGTAAGGGGCCGATTTGGATCCACATGTTTCATGCTATGGTTAGGTTTACCTTAATACTTTTGTTGTAGTTGCGGATGCTTGCAATAGAGGTTAATCATAAGTGGGATGCTTGTCCAAGTAAGGATAGTACCCAAGCACCGGTCCACCCACATAACAAATTATCAAAGTACCGAACGCGAATCATATGAACATGATGAAAACTAGGTTGACGATAATTCCCATGTGTCATCGGGAGCACTTTTCTCTATATAAGATTTTGTCCAGGCTTGTCCTTTGCTACAAAAAGGATTGGGCCACCTTGCTGCACTTTATTTACTTTTGTTATTTGTTATTCGTTACAAATTATCCTATCACAAAACTATCTGTTACCCATTATTTCAGTGCTTGCAGAGAATACCTTGCTGAAAACCGCTTATTATTTCCTTCTGCTCCTCGTTGGGTTCGACACTCTTACTTATCGAAAGGACTACGATAGATCCCCTATACTTGTGGGTCATCAGTCTCCACCAAATCGATAGTTATCATCTCATCAAAAGATCGGGACCCTCGCCTCTATCAAGTGGTATCAGTTTTTAGGTTGCTCGGTGAGAATTTCCAGTTTTTCCTAGAATAGATTTATTTTCTTACCTATTGTCAAAGAAAAAGCCAAAAAAAGTTAGATCAATTCATCCTTTCTCCAAGTCAGTCTGAGTCTTTGCAATTTTCTTTTCATTGCTTGCATAGTTCAATTATCAGTTGCATCGTCGTGTCGAGTGGCTGGTCTTAGTGTCTAGTTCGTTTAGAGTTTTGAGTTCTGTTCACATTAGTCACGCCGCCGCTGCATCGTTATCCTTTCTGCTGTCCACCATCCATCCATCAATTTCCACCACGTGCTACCCACCGTTCATTGTCATAATAATAGTTGAGATCGTTCACATCTTCGCTTGATCCAATCTGCATCTTAGCTAGTTTGTTTTGGAAAGAGGGAGAGAAAAAAAGAGAGAGAAAAATGAGAGATAAAAAGTCAGAGAAAGAAAAAGAAAAAATGTGAAAAAAAGAGAGAAGAAAAAAAAACAAAATTCGGATCTATCTAGACTCAATCTCGTAGTTGAATTCGCATTGAAATCTATTTTGCACACTGTTCAGTAAAACAGCCATAACTTCCTTATACGAAGTCCGTTTTGGCTCCACGAGTACTCAAATGAAAGCTAGCGACGAGCCGCATCTAAATAGTTGCAAAGACTAGTTCAATATTTGGAACCTCAAAATCGGCTTGTAAATAGGTCTTTTTGCCCTCTGAAGTTTGCAACACAGCTTGTTCCAGTTTTTCACGGCAGTTTTAGAATTTTTTTGACTCCTCATATCAACTCGGAACTGAGTGATTCTTTTTGCATTTCAAATCTTGAGTCAGTGCCATTCTTGAGAAAAATTATCAAAAAAATTGGCACAAACTTTTCCAGAGAAAAGTTTGAGAGAAAGTTGTTATATATCCTACTTGGCAGTTGTTCTTCAACATTATCTTTACCGCCGTTGTGATCTTCACTTATATCTTGCTGTCCAGAGCTACTTAGTATCCTTCATTGATGCTAGTGGTGCTACGCCGTGACCTCATTAGTGTTCTAGGCTCGCGTCTCTAGTCCGATCTAGCTTAAGACCAGCACGGTATCGTCGTTGAGCGTTTATTCAACATTGCATCTCTGAATTGATTATTGCTAATCTTTTTCTACCATATATAGCCAACCCAGCTGCACATATTTCTACACCGTGTATACATACGTTCCCCTGGCAATCGCTTTACACAATCTTCGGAGTTATTTGACACCGCTAGTTGCTTGTCACCACCTGCCGTATGGTAAGAACTTGTAAGATATTGATATTTGCTTTACTATGAGCACTTTACAACCACATCCTAGTAGTTCATAGGAACATTATTCTAGAATTTTGTTTCTTGTTTCTACTAATCATGACAGGTTCCGGAGATAGAAGTTCTTGGATGACGGGCACATCTTCACCATCACGAGAGTTGGGACAACACACACAAGCACATGGTCAAGTTATCTTTTTACCGTCATTTGAGGGTAGATTTAATCCAGCTATTTATATAGCTTGGGAGCTTGAAGTAGAACAAGTTTTTAGTCACCATGACTTTTCTAAACTTGAGCGAGTGCGAGCTGCCACTAGAGAATTTACTGGTTTTGCTTATGTTTGGTGCAGTGTGCATTGTAAGAAAAACATTGATAACCAACACACAACTTGGAAAGATTTGAAATACGTAATGAGACAACAATTTTTCCCTCCTTAGTATCGTCATGAATTGCTTCGCAAATTTGAACAATTTAAACAAGGCAACAACACTGTTCATGCTTACTACCAAGAGTTCAAATATTTTATGCATCATTGTGACATGGAAGAATCTGAGGATGATACAATGAATAGATTTTTTGGTGGTTTGAACCATGATATCCATGCAAGGTTTCAGTATATTCCTTGTTGCATTACTGGTATGTATGTTCACGCTTGTACCTTTGAGAGACAGATACAGGAGGATGCATTGGGTGACTACAACAACTACTATTCCAGTTCATGCTCACCACCGCCGGTTGGTTCCTCCACCGTTGCACCTAATAGAGCAGCCCCACCTCGGATTGTGAGCGCGACATCATCTCAAGAGTATGGTACATTGTCAACGTCCGTACCTACATCAGCTACATCTTTGCGACAAGGTAACAATACATGTATTGATGATATAACTTCACATGAGAATGATGCATGCCTAGTTAACTTGAATGCATCATGTGTTGAGTTACTTGTTGATTTGAGCACACCACCTATTTTAGAGAATCTTGTTACTGTCATGAATGTGTCATGTGATCAAATAACTGCAATACCAACAATTTTGAGTGCACCCATTGAATTAACTATTGATGCAAAAGAACCAATGTTTAATCATTTTGATATGACCTCTAATCTTGGTGATGATTCTATGTCCAATGACTTATTGCATGTTTGCTTATTTAAGCATGTTGTAGCATATAAATTTGATGCAAGTAAGGTTTATTCACCAATGTTGGGATGGTTAAATGATGAACATTGTCAATCTTTTGAAATGAATAAGAGTTTCACTTATATGTGCAAACTGAGTTGCAATATTTTCATGCCTTCTACTTCTTGTGATAATTTTTTGGCTTTAGATTTTATGAACTATGAAAGTTACTCATGTATACATGTCTCACATGTGCAAAAATCAAGGGAAGTAAAAACGGATGACATATAAATATACAACATGTACACCTTGTCTCTTTTGTTAGCCACATTTCAGATTAAGCAACGCCGAGGACGGCTTTGTTTTCAAGAAGGGGAGGATTATGAGGACATGACTACCTTGGATATGACCAAAAAATTGCATACATGCATATTTGTCAGGTGATTTCTAGTGCAAACTATTCAATAATCTATTTATGTTATCCAGAACAAAAATACTTCACACACTTTTGGGTTTTGTCTAATTGCAGGTGTATGCGACATTTGTACAACCCACATGTGAAGATAAGGGAAAAGGAGAAGTTTAGTTTCTGTTCAAAAAAGTTCTCTCACGTTACTTTTGGGCCAAGAGAAGATAGAGTCCATGTCTCTCACGTTCTGGATTTAGATTCGAACTGCACAGACATACCTGACTCAAAATGCCAACAACCTTTTCATACGGACTCTGAATTGGGTGATTCTTTTTTGTTAGAAATTAGATTTCATGCTCTTTCCAACCCAATTGGATTCACCTTCAAATTCATCTGGAGCATTGAGATGTCGACGAAACAATCTGACGTTGCAGCAGAATCCGAGTGAAACTACAAGCCCAAAGGTGTTGCATCACATCCACTTGGGCCCATGAGCCTTGTACGACCTAGGGTTAGTTTTAGGATGCTTGGGGCGTCCTCCACCTCCTTGGCCGCCACCCCTTGCTCCTATATAAGTAGATCCATCTAGTAGCTTTTTCCTTGGGATTTGTTTAGTTAAAAGTTAGCCATTGCAACTTCGTGTACTTCGTTTGTGTCCAACGACCAGACCAAGACCGCTTATGGATCCCCACCATTATCAATACTTCATATATATTCACAATATTCAGATTACTTTATCATATTCTTGCTCGTTCTTCGATTGCTTGCAGGAATAGACCTTCATGGTTAGGCTGACTGTGCTTCTGGCATCGTTAGTAACCTCAAGAGATTGGTTTAGCGATTGCTGAGGCGCAACGTCGTGCACGTTTGTAGTCGGATCGTCAAAGTCGTCTCCACCAAATTGGTTGTTATCATCTCATCGAAAGATAGGGACCCTCGCCTCTATCAAGTGCCCAAGCACTACTAATGCTTGTGCTAGCAGCGCATAATTCCAGGGACGCTGCTAAAATTACATTAGATTAAATTCTCTAAAAATATGAGAAAAGCCCAATAAATACCCAGAGCTAGGCAAAGTTCTCTAGCCTAAAAAACGACGAGCATCAAGAGGAACAATATATAGTCGAGCAAAGATGTACTTACAATGACTTTCAATGTGACGAGTCACTGAATCAAGAAAAAGAAGATGACAAGGTGTTGGGAAGCCATCTAGAAGTGGAGCAATATATTGTTCAAGTCACACAACCACCATGCTCTCCCAACATATTTTAAGAGGCATGTCTAAAAAGTAATTTACATACACTCCAATTTGGTCATAACTTTATTGTTGATGCTTCTACTAGCAAATTTCACATAAGCAACCGTGAGAGACAAACAAAGAAGGGCAACTTATTTGTTAGCAACAATGTTGTAGCAAA
Organism: Triticum aestivum; assembly: GCF_018294505.1. Taxonomy (NCBI): domain Eukaryota; kingdom Viridiplantae; phylum Streptophyta; class Magnoliopsida; order Poales; family Poaceae; genus Triticum; species Triticum aestivum. The sequence continues at coordinate 337,135,854 of NC_057800.1, read as the reverse complement.
GCATATCGGTTAGCACATTGTTTTATTAGAGCGACCCATAGTGGTATTATTGCATCCAAAGTTTTCCCTATTGTTTTATTGACAGTTCGTATCCAAATTGGTATCTTTGATTGATCATCCTTGGCTTACATTTGGTCTCAAATGAGACATATATATTATAACTATTTTGGTTTCACAAATCTAAGCCAAGGATAACAAATGCTAGCATAATTTCTTATTCAAAGACATCGGAGAAGAATTTTGAAACAAAATGCATAAGCGAATGGGGGTCAAATCTGAACCATTTGTGTGTTTAGTGTTATCACAACAAGATCGGCTAAAGAAGACAAGCATACCTTCGATTTGAGCATGTTCTATCATATCTTAGATTAGAATTTTTGATCACCTGTCAAGTCATCAATCCAACATCAAATGAATTGCATGTTGAGAATTGCAACATGTTTCATCTGATAGTAAAAGCGGTAATTGGTAAAGGATGATTGAAATTAGTTGAACACAAGTGGATGACCTGTCTATTCCAATTGGTCTTGATGACAAAAGATGTAGCGACCTAACCCGAAAACAGTCAAGTCTCTGTGTATTTTTACCATCCCAAGATCATGAGTACATTGATGAAAATATCAAAGTTCAATCACACCTGATTTATTGCACGAATCTCATATAGAGTCTTTATTACATCAGAATAAATTCGGCCGAAGGCCAACTCAAGAGATAAACAACTGAGGAAGCGTATACGAAAAGTGAGTCCATCCGACTCCAAGGGCAATCACCGAGGATAGATCGTAGCCTCACTCCTGATCGGAATAATCCTCTGCAACATGAGAAGTTGTAGCCGTGTAGGTCAACATTTTTAATATGTCGGCAATATACAAAGAGAGAACAATAACAAAATGCTATCACTATATGCAATTTTGATTGTGGGGCTCTAAGTTAAATTTTGTGAAAAGCAAATTTTTTTCCTACAACAAAAAGGACTAGCTTGTAATTTGTACAAAATATTAGTTGTTATTGAGATGGTTCTGCCAACCAGTGTCGCATACTCAAAATCATTAATTATGATTGGTGTTGAGAGTTCCAAATGAATCCAATTCCAGAGCCTCAGATGTCTGTAACGAGGGACATGGCTAATCGATTAGATTTCCACTCTACAGAGTCTTGTGCACTTTACCTGCAAGAATCGTTCCCTCCTTTATGTCCTCGCATTGCAGGGTGTTTTAAGACAGGACGAACGAAACAAGGTCTTCCGTAGAGTTCCTCTAGGCCACTACCGGTACCCATGCATTTCCTACCATTCTTCTGCATCTGCTGGCACTGTCTGTCCAGAGTCACACCTAGGGTCGACCAAGCCAAAGCCCATAGTGACTTGTGGCTGCATAGGTAAGCTTCCGGTCAAGGTATATCCACCCGCCTCTTCGTGCCTGGGTGAAGCTTTCCGCAAGATGTCATGATGCTTCTCCATGCATCCCTGGGTCAATCACTGGGTACTCCAGGGTGCCCTTCCATACGTCCTCCACCCAATAGTGAATTGAACTCCGTCTTGGGAATCTTCAAGTCTTGGGGTTGTAGTCATTAACTTTCTCTCACAACTCCCATGTAATTCACTCAACCAACCCCCTCTATGACGCATAGCAAAATAACTACAACATTCTCGGGCATTGGTAATAAGGGGATTTGGGTTCAACCTACCACATGATAATACTCAAGAACATAATTCAAATTCACCTACTTGCATGCATGATGGGGAGGATAACAACTAATGCAATAAAAGCATAGGTAATAAAATACATGATCAAATGACTTGCCTTGGTGACGATTTTCGAACTCTAATGACTCGTAATAGCAACCTCACACTCCGTGTAATCTATCAAAACAAACAAGACAAATATAAGCATACATTCATGCCAATAATACTACAACAGCAAGTAAAACTAGTAGTAAAACAATCATTGAAACACACAAAGAAAACCAAAACAAAACCAAAAAAGCATTAGAACACAATGCAAAGTTTTACTACAAGTGAAACAAGCTACAAATAAGTTTTCTGCCACAACTAAATTTTTAGCAGAACAAAAATAAAGTTTTTACTATAGAAAGAAAAACACATAGAAAATGTTACGCAAAAAGAATAAACTTAAAATGGTTTGTAAAACTGCTATGATGCTGAAAATAAGTTCTCTAATGAGATAAAAGAAATAAAATACTAAAAATATATTTTTAAAACAAATAAAAGTCCTACTGCTAAGTTAACAGAAACTAAATAGAACTTGACAAAAGAAACAAAATAAAACAATTTAAGACAATTAAAATTAAAATAAATAGCACAACATCTATAAAGCACTAAAATAGAACTATTTTCCTTAGAAACTAGTTTTAAATAATCCTAAAATTCACCAAATAATTTCTACTGATAAACAATATCACAAAGAACCAGCAGCAAAAATAGTCAGCCAAAAATAATATCTTTATCTCAAGTAATAGTCAATCTAGTGTTTTGAGCAAATTTCATGTAAATTCAAATTCAAACTTTCAAATCTAGTCAAACTTGATATCTACAACAACTACATAAAATTTCTAAACTAGTGCAAATACTAAAAATCCTAAGAGATATTAATTTTCTAAGATTGAAATTATTCCATTTTTAAAACAGAAATCAAAATAAAAAACAATATGGATCGGTGATGTGCTACATGGCATGCTGCCATTGGACCAAGAAGGGTGTCCGACCATAACTATACGGCGCTGCTGTCTACTACACAACCTTCTTCTTGTAGACGTTGTTGGGCCTCCAAGTGCAGAGGTTTGTAGGACAGTAGAAAATTTCCCTCAAGTGGATGACCTAAGGTTTATCAATCCGTAGGAGGTGTAGGATGAAGATGGTCTCTCTCAAGCAACCCTGCAACCAAATAACAAAGAGTCTCTTGTGTCCCCAACTCACCCAATACAATGGTAAATTGTATAGGTGCACTAGTTCAGCGAAGAGATGGTGATACAAGTGGTATATGGATAGTAGATAATGGTTTTTGTAATCTAAAAATATAAAAACAGCAAGGTAACTAATGATAAAAGTGAGCACAAATGGTATTACAATGCGTTGAAACAAGGCTTAGGGTTCATACTTTCACTAGTGCAAGTTCTCTCAACAATAATAACATAATTGGATCACATAACTATCCCTCAACATGCAACAAAGAGTCACTCCAAAGTCACTAATAGCGAAGAACAAACGAAGAGATTATGGTAGGGTCTGAAACCACCTCAAAGTTATCCTTTCTGATCGATCTATTCAAGAGTCCGTAGTACAATAACATGAAGCTATTCTTTCCGTTCAATCTATCATAGAGTTCGTACTAGAATAACACCTTAAGACACAAATCACCCAAAACCCTAATGTCACCTAGATACTCCAATGTCACCTCAAGTATCTGTGGGTATGATTATACGATATGCATCACACAATCTCAGGTTCATCTATTCAAACCAACACAAAGTACTTCAAAGAGTGCCCCCATTGTCACCACGGGTATCCCACGCAAGACATACATCAAGTGTTCTCAAATCCTTAAAGACTCAATCTGATAATATAACTTCAAAGAGAAAACTCAATCCATTACAAGAGAGTAGAGGGGGAGAAACATCATAAGATCCAACTATAATAGCAAAGCTCACGATACATCAAGATCGTATCACCTCAAGAACACGAGAGAGAGATCAAACACATAGCTACTGGTACATACCCTTAGCCCCGAGGGAGAACTACTCCCTCCTCGTCATGTAGAGTGCCGGGATGATGAAGATGGCTGCTACGTCTTGAGCTTGCGTTGGTTTTCCCCGAAGAGGAAGGGATGATGCAGCAAAGTAGCATAAGTATTTCCCTCAGTTTTGGAGAACCAAGGTATCAATCCAGTAGGAGGCCACACTCAAGTCCCTCGTACTTGCACAAAATGATAGCTACTCGCAACCAACGCGATTAGGGGTTGTCGATCCCTTCATGGTCACTTACGAGAGTGAGATCTGATAGATATAATATTTTTGGTATTTTTGATATAAAGATGCAAAGTAAAAAGTAAAGGCAAAGTAAAAAAGCAAAAAAATATTAAAGTGATGGAGATTGATATGATGAGAATAGACCCGGGGGCCATAGGTTTCACTAGTGGCTTCTCTCAAGAGCATAAGTATTCTATGGTGGGTGAACAAATTATTGTTGAGAAATTGATAGAATTGAGCATAATTATGAGAATATCTAGGCATGATCATGTATATAGGCATCACGTCCGTGACAAGTAGTCCGAAACGATTTTGCATCTACTACTATTACTCCACTCATCGACCGCCATCCAGCATGCATCTAGAGTATTAAGTTAAAAACAGAGTAATGCCTTAAGCAAGATGACATGATGTAGAGAGATAAATTCATGCAATATGAAATAAACCCCATCTTGTTATCCTCGATGGCAACGATGCAATACGTGCCTTGCTGCCCCTTCTATCACTGGGAAAGGACACCGCAAGATCGAACCCATAGCTAAGCACTTCTCCCATGGAAAGAACTACCAATCTAGTTGGCCAAACCAAACGGATAATTCGAAGAGACTTGCAAAGATAACCAATCATGCATAAAAGAATTCAGAGAAGATTCAAATATTATTCATAGATAGACTTGATCATAAACCCACAATTCATCGATCTCAACAAACACACCGCAAAAAGAAGATTACATCGAATAGATCTCCACAAGAGAGGGGGAGAACTTTGTATTGAGATTCGAAGAGAGAGAAGAAGCCATCTAGCTACTAACTATGGACCCGAAGGTCTGAGGTAAACTACTCACACTTCATCGGAGGGGCTAGGATGATGTAGAAGCCCTCTGTGATGACGGCCCTCTTCCGGCGGAGCTCCGGAACAGGCCCCAAGATGCGATCTCATGGATACAGAAAGTTGCAGCGGTGGAATTAGGTTTTTGGCTCCTGTTCTGATCGTTTGGGGTTACGTAGGTATATATAGGAGGAAGGAGTACGTCGGTGGAGCACCGAGGGGCCCACGAGCCAGTAGGGTCCAAGTCTCCTGGATCACGTTCGGTGAGAAAATCACATTCCCGAAGATTTTATTCCGTTTGGACTCCATTTGATATTCAGTTTCTCCGAAACACCGAAATAGGCAAAAAAACAACAATTCTGGGCTGGGCCTCCGGTTAATAGGTTAGTCCCAAAAATAATATGAAAGTAGAGAATAAAGCCCAGTATAGTCCAAAACAATAGATAATATAGCATGGAGCAATCAAAAATTATAGATACGTTGGAGACGTATCAGGCATCCCCAAGCTTAATTCCTGCTCGTCCTCGAGTAGGTAAATGATAAAAAGAGAATTTTTGATGCGGAGTGCTACTTGGCATAATTTCAATGCAAATCTTCTTAATTGTGGTATGAATATTCAGATTAGAAAGATTCAAGACAAAAGTTTATATTGACATAAAAATAATAATACTTCAAGCATACTAACAAAGCAATTATGTCTTCTCAAAATAACATGGCCAAAGAAAGTTATCCCTACAAAATCATATAGTCTGGCTATGCTCCATCTTCCCCACACAAAGTATTTAAATCATGCACAACCCCGATGACAAGCCAAGCAATTGTTTCATACTCTAACTTTTTCAAAACTTTTTCAATCTTCACGCAATACATGAGCGTGAGCCATGGATATAGCACTATAGGTGGAATAGAATGGTGGTTGTGGAGAAGACAAAAAGGAGAAGATAGTCTCACATCAACTAGGCATATCAACGGGCTATGAAGATGCCCATCAATAGATATCAATGTGAGTGAGTAGGGATTGACATGCAACGGATGCACTAGAGCTATAAATGTATGAAAGCTCAACAAAAGAAACTAGTGGGTGTGCATCCAACTTGCTTGCTCATGAAGACCTAGGGCAATTTCAGGAAGCCCATCATTGGAATATACAAGCCAAGTTCTATAATGTAAAATTCCCACTAGTATATGAAAGTGACAACATATGAGACTCTCTATATGAAGAACCTGGTGCTACTTTGAAGCACAATATATGAGACTCGCTATATCATGGTGCTACTTTGAAGCACAAGTGTGGAAAAAGGATAGTAGCATTAGCCCCTTTTGGGGGGCCTTCTTTTTTTTCTTTGGCCTTTTTTTTGGGACAATGCTCTATTGAATGATGATCATCACACTTCTATTTATTTACAACTCAATGATTACAACTCGATACTAAAACAAAGTATGACTCTATATGAATGCCTCCGGCGGTGTACCGGGATATGCAATGAATCAAGAGTGACAAGTATGAAAATTATGAATGGTGGCTTTGCCACAAATACTATGTCAACTACATGATCATGCTAAGCAATATGATAATGATGAATGTGTCATGATGAACTAGATGGTGGAAAGTTGCATGGCAATATATCTCGGAATGGCTATGGAAATGCCATAATAGGTAGGTATGGTGGCTGTTTTGAGGAAGGTATATGGTAGGTGTATGATACCAGCGAAATTTGCACGGTATTAGAGAGGCTAGCAAGGGTGGAAGGGTGAGAGTGCGTATGATCCATGGACTCAACATTAGTCATAAAGAACTCATATACTTATTGCCAAAATCTAGAAGTTATCAAAGCAAAGTACTATGCGCATGCTCCTAGGGGGATAGATTGGTAGGAAAAGACCATTGCTCGTCTCCGACCGCCACTCATAAGGAAGACAATCAATAAATAAATCATGCTCTGACTTCATCACATAACGGTTCACCATACGTGCATGCTACGGGAATCACAAACTTCAACACAAGTATTCTTTAAATTCACAACTACTCAACTAGCATGACTTTAATATTATCACCTCCATATCTCAAAACAATTATCATGCTTCAATCTTTTCTTAGTATTCAACACACTCAAAAGAAAGTTTCACTAATCTTGAATACCAAGCATATTATTATTAAGCAAATTACCATGCTATTACGAGACTCACAAAATAATTTAAGTGAAGCATGAGAGATCAATAGTTTCTTTAAAACAAATCCACCACTGTGCTCTAAAATATCTAAGTGAAGTACATAGAGCAAAATTATAACGCTCAAAAGATATAAGTGAAGCACATAGAGCAAAACTACTTAGCTCAAAAGATATAAGTGAAGCACATAGATTATTCTATAAAATTTTAATTCATGTATGGCTCTCTCAAAAGGTGTGTACAGCAAGGATGATTGTGTCATACTAACAAACAAAGACACAAATAATACAAGACGCTCCAAGCAAAACACATATCATGTTGGTGAATAAAAATATAGCTCCAAGTAAATTACCGATGGAAGTGGACGAAAGAGGGGATGCCTTCCGGGGCATCCCCAAGCTTCGACATTTTGGTGTACTTGGATTATCTTGGGGTGCCATGGTCATCCCCAAGCTTAGGCTCTTTCCACTCCTTGTTCCATAATCCATCAAATTCTTACCCAAAACTTGAAAACATCACAACACAAAACTCAAAATAGAAAACTCGTGAGCTCCGTTAGTGAATGAAAACAAAAGACCACTTCAAGGTACTGTAATTAACTCATTATTTATTTATATTGGTGTTAAACCTACTGTATTCCAACTTATCTATGGATTTAAACTATTTTACTAGCCATAGATTCATCAAAATAAGCAAACAACACACGAAAAACAGAATCTGTCAAAAACAGAACAGTCTGTAGTAATCTGTAGCTAGCGCAAGATCTGGAACCCCAAAAATTCTAAAATAAATTGCTGGACGTGAGGAATTTATATATTAATCATCTGCAAAAATAATTAACTAAATAGCACTCTTCAAATAAAAATGACAGCAGTTCTCGTGAGCACTAAAGTTTCTGTTTTTTTACAGTAAGTTCAACAAGACTTTCCCCAAGTCTTCCCAACGGTTCTACTTGGCACAAACACTAATTTAAACACAAAAAACACAACCATAACAGAGGCTAGATAATTTATTTATTACTAAACATGAGCAAAAATCAAGGAATAAAAATAAAATTGGGTTGCCTCCCAACAAGCGCTATCGTTTAACGCCCCTAGCTAGGCATAACAAGCAAGGATAGATCTAGGTATTGCGATCTTTGGTAGGCAATCCATAAGTGGCTCTCATGATAGTTTCATATGGTAATTTTATTTTATTTCTTGGAAAGTGTTCCATGCCCTTTTTTAATGGAAATTGAAATCTAATATATATCAATAATGGCATCAACCGTTTTAAGGAAAGGTCTACCAAGAATAATAGGGCAAGAAGGATTGCAATCTATATCAAGAACAATGAAATCTACGGGCACATAGTTACTATTTTCAACAATAAGAAAATCATTAATTCTTCCCATAGGTTTCTTAATAGTGGAATCAGCAAGATGCAAGTTTAGAGAGCAATCATCAAAATTACGAAAATCTAGTAAATCACACAAAGTCTTGGGAATAGTAGAGACACTAGCACCCAAATCACACAAAGCATAAAACTCATGATCTTTAATTTTAATTTTAATAGTTGGTTCCCACTCATCATAGAGTTTTCTAGGGATAGAAACTTTCAACTCAAGTTTTTCTTCCTAAGATTGCATCAAGGCATCAACAATATGTTCAGTGAAGGCTTTATTTCGACTATAAGCATGTGGAGAATTTAGCACGGATTACAACAAGGAAATACAATCAATTAAAGAGCAACTTTCATAATTAAATTCCTTGAAATCCAATATGGTGTGTTTAGCAACATCTAGATTTTTATTTCTTTCAATCTCACTTTCATCAATTTCATCATTAAGATCTAAATACTCCGAATTTTTAGAATGCCTTCTAGGTAAAGGAAGATCATATTCAGTTTCATCAAGATTCATATTGCAAAACAAAGATTTAATAGGAGACACATCAATAACTTTTAGATCTTCATCATTATTTTCATAGGTATTCGGTTTAGCGGCCATCTTATTGACTAAGGTGGCTTGCATATCCGAAATTTCAGCAGTCATCTTTTCTAGACGAGCAATTTGGGATCTTATACCATCAAATTCTTTAGACATATCATCAAGCTATTTATTCATATAACTCATAAAACTTTTTTGTTCCTTAAGCTCGTTTCTAAAGAAATTATTATGCTCAAATTGCAAAACCATAAACTTCCTAACGTTGTTTTCGATCTCCTCTAACCTTTTAAGGTGAAGATCACCAAATCTTGGTTGAGCCATCGCGACAAACAAGCAATCTAACACACGAGCAAACAAGAGCAAACGGGCAAAAGAGGTAAATAGAGAGGGACGATAGAGAGAGAGAGAGAGTGAATGCGAATAAAGCGCCAAGGGTGAAGTGGGGGTGAGGAAAACGAGAGGCAAATGGCAAATAATGTAATGCGAGAGATAGGGATTGTGATGGGAACTTGGTATGTTGAATTTTTGCGTAGACTCCCAGGCAACGGCGCCAGAAATCCTTCTTGCTACGCCTTGATCTTGCATTGGTTTTCCCCGAAGAGGAAGGGATGATGCATCAGAGTAGCATAAGTATTTCCCTCAGTTTTTGAGAACCAAGGTATCAATCCAGTAGGAGGCCACGCTCAAGTCCCTCGTACCTGCACAAAGCGATAGCTACTCGCAACCAACGCGATTAGGGGTTGTCGATCCCTTCACGGTCACTTACGAGAGTGAGATCTGATAGATATAATATTTTTGGTATTTTTGATATAAAGATGCAAAGTAAAAAGTAAAGGCAAAGTAAAAAAGCAAAAAAATATTAAAGTGATGGAGATTGATATGATGAGAATGGACCTGGGGGCCATAGGTTTCACTAGTGGCTTCTCTCAAGAGCATAAGTATTCTATGGTGGGTGAACAAATTACTGTTGAGAAATTGATAGAATTGAGCATAATTATGAGAATATCTAGGCATGATCATGTATATAGGCATCACGTCCATGACAAGTAGACCGAAACGATTCTGCATCTACTACTATTACTCCACTCATCGACCACTATCCAGCATGCATCTAGAGTATTAAGTTAAAAACAGAGTAACGCCTTAAGCAAGATGACATAATGCAGAGAGATAAATTCATGCAATATGAAGTAAACCCCATCTTGTTATCCTTGATGGCAACGATGCAATACGTGCCTTGCTGCCCCTTCTGTCACTGGGAAAGGACACCGCAAGATCGAACCCATAGCTAAGCACTTCTCCCATGGAAAGAACTACCAATCTAGTTGGCCAAACCAAACGGATAATTCGAAGAGACTTGCAAAGATAACCAATCATGCATAAAAGAATTCAGAGAAGATTCAAATATTATTCATAGATAGACTTGATCATAAACCCACAATTCATCGATCTCAACAAACACACCGCAAAAAGAAGATTACATCGAATAGATCTCCACAAGAGAGGGGGAGAACTTTGTATTGAGATTCAAAGAGAGAGAATAAGCCATCTAGCTACTAACTATGGACCCGAAGGTCTGAGGTAAACTACTCACACTTCATCGGAGGGGCTAGGATGATGTGGAAGCCCTCCGTGATGACGGCCCTCTTCCGGCGGAGCTCCGGAATAGGCCCCAAGATGGGATCTCGTGGATATAGAAAGTTGCGGTGGTGGAATTAGGTTTTTGGCTCCTATTCTGATCGTTTGGGGGTACGTAGGTATATATAGGAGGAAGGAGTACGTCAGTGGAGCACCGAGGGGCCCACGAGGTAGGGGGCGCGCCCTAGGGGGGCTCCCCCACCCTCGTGACCTCCTCTTTGATCCCTTGCAGTAGGGTCCAAGTCTCCTGGATCACGTTCGGTGAGAAAATCACGTTCCCGAAGATTTTATTCCGTTTGGACTCCGTTTGATATTATGTTTATCTGAAACATTGAAATAGGCAAAAAACAACAATTTTGGGCTGGGCCTCCGGTTAATTGGTTAGTCCCAAAAATAATATAAAAGTAGAAAATAAAGCCCAATATAGTCCAAAACAATAGATAATATAGCATGGAGCAATCAAAAATTATAGATATGTTGGAGACGTATCAATGGCCACCGGAGGGGGATTCCCCCTCCGGCTGGGTGCCGGAACGGGTCTAGATTGGTTTTCGGTGGCTACGGAGGCTTCTGGCGGTGGAACTCCCGATCTATTCTTCTCCCCGAACTTTTTAGGGTATATGGATATATATAGGAGGAAGAAGTACGTCGGTGGACCTCCAGGCTGTCCACGACGCAGGGGGGTGCGCCCAGGGAGGTGGGCGCGCCCCCACCCTCGTGGGCAGCCCGGGACTCTCCTGGTCCATCTCCGATACTCCGTGGGCTTCTTCTGGTCCAGAAATAAGTACCGTGAAGTTTTAGGTCAATTGGACTCCGTTTGATTTTCCTTTTCTGTGATACTCTAAAACAAGGAAAAAACAGAAACTAGCACTGGGCTCTGGGTTAATAGGTTAGTCCCAAAAATAATATAAAAGTGTATAATAAAGCCCGTTAACATCCAAAATGGATAATATAATAGCATGGAACAACCAAAAATTATAGACACGTTGGAGACGTATCAGGCGCTCATCGATATCTAACAAAATCGGGCACGACATTTAATTAAAAGAAAACCGGCCGGGTTGGTTCAATCTAACCGAAACTAAACAAAAACAAAAACTGATCTAAACAAAAAAACTAACTATTCACGGTTCTAGTCTGGACCGTTAAAACTAGATCAAATGGGGGGGCTTTCGACGGCGCTTACAGAGGGGGTTGATGACGACGGCAACTCAGGCATGGTCACCAGCTTTGCTCCTGTGGTCGAGGGTGACAGTGGTGGCATTGGTTGGATGCGACGGAGCGAGGCGAGGTCGGGGTTGCCTCAGTGGTGGTCGGGGAAAGTGGAGGCGACCAAGGTGTCGACGGTATAGCTCGGGCAAGCTGTAGCTCCGGCGACGGGCGGACGAGCTCGGGCTCGCGGCTTCCATCGAGTAGAAAGGGCCAAACCTTGTCAAAACGACGCGCGACAACAAGGGCCAAACCTTTGGTCATGGGTTTTGAAGGGGATTGAGAGAGAAGGGGTGAGGGTCTTTATAGGGCACAAAACTTGGGGAGGGGGTCGACTCGAATAGGGTTTTGGTGAGGGTACGGACATGGCCAACGTCAGGGTCGAGCGGGATTCCGGCGTGGCTGTTGCGGGGAGCAAGACGAAGTGGGCCCACCTGTCGGTGGTAGCGAATAAAGGGCGCGGGTGTGGGCGACCGAGGCATAGCAGGCGCAGGCGGGGTAGGCCGTGGGGCTGTGGTAGGTTGCGGGGAGTGGGTCAGTTGGCCTGGCGCCTGGCTGGCGCCGACTAAGGGTTTTCCTTTTTTCTGAGAGAAAATAAAAACAAAGAATTAGAGCAAAAGAGAACAATTTTATATAGACAATATATATGTCAAAAAGTTTTGAAAAATAAATCCCAAATGATGAACTATTTTTAGAGGCAAAATAAAAACTATATAAAAATCATTTTTTTGAAAATTCCAACTAAACCCAAATTTGAATTCAAATTCTTTTGGCATTATTTTTCTTCTAACTTTTGGGGTATCATATTACCTCCTCTCATACTTTTGATGAAATTATTTGTGAGGGATTTTTGAAATGAATTTGAAATGCCAATTTGAAGTGAACTCAAAATTCAAACAAAAAAATTCAAATGCTTCTGAAAGTATCAAATTCCGCCATAGTCCAAACAAAATGCAATAGATGGTTAGCTAAAATTATAAAACATTCCAAATTGAGAATTTGGGATGTTACAAAAGGCTATTGCATCGGTTACCTCAACCCAATTCATTTAATGATGAGAGTGTAAGAAATGCAGATGATGGGATCAAGCTTTCATGTGAAGAAGTATTTAATTGCACAAGTATACTACTATTGAAGGTGAGCATTCTATCAAAGTTAAGATGAAGACGCTAAACACGAGGGGGTGCAACAAACAATTCTTAAGATTGATTAAGCATAAGCGCAAGAAATCAGAAGTCACTTTCGCACAATTATTAGATAAAATATCAAAAGAAGAGTGAAGCAAAATGTTCTCATCTGCCAACTAGTGTAAAAGCATCAAGATTACCCAAAGGCGCAAATTTGCATACAGGTATTGGCAAAGGGAGAAAGGCAATACAACAACTCCATACCCTCCTTTTTGCCGCCAACGCCGATATCAAGGCTACCTCCTTATGGAAAATTCCATCCATATTCATCATGGAACAATCATTATACAAGAGGACATTCTATATCTCACCAAGATTATGCAACTCCAAAAAAACAAAATTTGATGAACAGTCACATGTCAAAGACCGTTTTAATAGGAAAGAATTGGTCCGGAGCTCAAAGGATAAGAGATGGTCAAACAAGTTTATCGTCTTAAAATGGATAGTCATAAGGGTGCTAACTTAAGTTTGATCTAAAATAATAAAGAGGGCAATGTGGACAAAGTGCCCAACATTTAGGGCAGGCCGATTTGGACGTCGTTAGCACACAAAATGCTTATTATGTGGTGTACTAGCAGAAGACACGCATAAGTGGAAATACATTTGCACCATCATCTTGCTAGGCATGTGGGAGCTATGGAATCTTATTTGAACTAGTGCGATAGCAATGATGAGCCATACAAAATATTGAGTGAGGGATGAAATTGGAAGGAGTCGGGGTTATCGAGAGGAGACTAGCCATATCTTTGGGGCCCTATCGAGGTGGGTACCAATGAGTAGTTAGTTGCAACAACCTAGGGTGGACACGGCTGAGGTATTCCATTGTAGGGGTGAGCATAAAAACCACAGCCACCAATGGGGCCATGAGCCCCTTTTGGTTCGGCGGGGATATGGGCACATTGCACAAAGAGCGGAGAAGCATAACACAGCACGATAGAGATCACACAAGCAATTTTACCCAGGTTTGGACCGCCACAAGACATAAAACCCTACTCCTGCTTGGTGGATTGATGGTGGAAAATGGTGGAGAAACGCAGCACTCTTGCTCGGCAGGGCTGCCTCAGGGCAAGTGTGGCTACACGCGTATGAATGTGCGGGGGTCCGAATCCTTTCTACTATTGCCATGGGCCTCCTTTTATAGATAAAGGGGTCACCATAGTGGCAAATCAGTCTTTACATACTGATTAGATATCAAATAGTGCTATCATACCTAACTCTGCAGGCTGACAGAGCGCTTTAAATGCGTCGCTCAGTGTCACATCACAGCTTTCACGGCAGGCCCTGTCGGGTTGTTTTGCCAGCTTCGCTCCTGCTTGCTTGACACGTCTCACGACAGGTGTCGCTCGGAGGTATTTTCCATAGGAAGTGGCTGACATGTGGCAGGGAACAACCACTTAGTCACTTAGGAGCTTGACACCGCACTGATTGATAACGTGCGTCGTTGTGAGGTGGTGTGGTGGAGTGTTTTGCCTCCATGAGCCCCGGCAGGCTTGCCAGGGCGATCTTGGAGGCTCGCTTCCGGGGTAACCCCAACCTCGCCAGGCTCGCCTGCCCGACAAGGGAGGTTCTTCTCGTAGTGGTATCTTGTCTCTCTGGCTAGTCTTGGTCTTCTTGATCTGCACTTTGGTCCTTCAAAGAACTGATCCCTCGTGCTTTGATCTGATCTTGGTGTTGTAATCTTGTTCTTAGGCCTTATGTATGTGCACAAGTCAGGGGAAAACATACGCCCCCATTTGTGTTCCCCGACAGAAGCCCCTGGGCCTTAGCCATGCATACGTGTCGCTGGGTACGTTGGGTTAGGCCCCAAACAGTGCATGGACACATGGCAAGAGACGACCATTCAATCCAATGTCCACTTCATGTAATTATCACGAGGTGTGGGGGCGTGGGACTGTAGGAGTTAATGTAAGAAACGATAACTTTTCTAAAGAGCCATGCCCTCTCCCATGCCATTTCCCTTAAGAGGGGAAAACACGAAAAGGTGCTGCTCATTCATCATCTGTCCTCGCCTCCCCATTATCTTCCTCCGCAAGCCAAGAAACCGCCCGGTCCTTTCGCCCACATTCGCCGCCGATTCCCTTCTGATTTCATTCCCGCTCTCCCACCGCATCTCAGGGGATATGGGGATGAAAGCTGCTGCCATGGGACAGTGGACGACCGCTGCGAAGGAGGCGGCCGTCGAGGGGAGCAAGAGGGCGACTAAGCTAGACACGAAGCGGAAAGGAAGTGACATCTTCTTCTCGTCGAACCTAGATGGCGATGTGCTGCAGGCGAGGTATGGATACTTGTGGGGGAGGGAGGTCCCGAAGGAGCATGGTGCTCCTAAGGTCCTGGCGGAGGGGAAGGAGGACATGCCAGATTCATACAGATTTTTCTGCGCATATTTCATTTGCGGTCTCTGCCCTCCCTTCTCAGATTTTTTGAGGCGATGATGGCAATCTATGGATTCCATCTCTTGGATTTCACACCAAATGCAATGGCATGCATGGCCATGTTTGCTCACTTGCACGAGAATTTTGTTGGGGTTGCCCCAACGTTGATCTGTTTAGGCACTACTTCGATCCGAGGGTGGAGAACAGGAACCACCGCTCCAGGAACGTAAGATGGATGCCATGGGTAGTGCCAAGGGAGAACTGGGATTACATCCTCGGCCAACAGCGCAATAGATGGGAGGAGTGGAGGGGAGATTGGTGTTGGATTCAGGATAAGAAGGCTCCGGAGTTCTGCCAGGCACGGATGGAATGCCTCGAGCGCAATAACGATTGGAGAGCATTCGGCCTCACCGAAGATAGGCTTCGTCAGGCGACAAACAGGATCACCCGTCTGAAATCTACCGGGCTTACTGTCGAGCATGTAGGGGCCGACTTTCTCCTTAGTCGAATTGCACCACTTCAGTAGCGGGATAGATTTTCCTGGGAGTACAGAGATGCTGCAGACAGGATGAAATTGCTCCCTGGCCTAGCCAATAACCTGTCGGTATACGGGCATGCCTGGTTGTGCGACCAGTTATTCGGCCGCCCTGGGTTATTCAAACTGCCGGCGAACATCATCCCACTGAACATCAACTCTGCCAGGGATCAAATTCTGAAGTGGATGCGAGATTGCAATGCCCATGGAGTTGCGAGCGATTGGCGATTACCCATGTTCGACAAAGAGTTGGAATGGGTTTCCACCCTGGTGGAGCGGGCCTCTAGGGTGGAGACCAGAGTGTACAAGCGCACCTCCACGGTGGAGGCGGCGTACATCAAGAAGCGGCTGGAGGAGGATAGGGCACTGAGGACCGCAGCGATGGTGAAGACCAGGAAAGCGGCAGTGGGAAGGGAAAAGACTGAGGAGGGAGGCTCATCCCACGGCAGAGGAGAGGCGCATGCCTCGGAAGGAGTTGTTGGGGATAATCCTATCGGTGGTAAGGGTGTCGAGGACGAACCTGCCGGGGACGATCCTTCCGGGATGGAGGCTCTGTATTCCGCAGTGACGGAGGCCCAGGAAGGACAGCAGGTTGCGGAGGCGGAGAAGCCTGTGGAGGAGTGGCTTGTGGCAGGCCCTCAGGCTCCCGAGCCGGTCTTGGATCCACGTCCTTGTAAGCGGGCCACAAATCGAGGAGCGGCTGTCTCCGATCCTGCGCCCGCCGCCAAGAAGGCGAAGGAGGTTGTCTCCAAGAGCAGCGTCCCTAAAGCCATGCGTCGGCATTCCCCTCGGTTTTCCGGGGCCAAGGTTTCTCCCGCCGAGCAGCCAGCAGCTATGGAAGATGTCCCCAGAGCTCGATCGAGTTCGAGCTCTTCATAGAGCTCGTCTTCGTTGGAGCACCTTATGTCTCGGCAAGAGTCAAAGCTGCCAGAGAGCTCCGTTCCCCCGCCCCAAAATAGGAGAAGGGCCTCTACGCCTCCCATGGAGTTTGAGATAAACTCCATGTTTATGGATGAAGAATAAGGAAGACCACTCCCTCCCTTTCTCCTTCTCTTGTAGCAACTACAGGATGTGTGCCTGTATCTGTCAACTGATCTTGCTTGTTGTTGCTGACAGGGAGGACAAGGAGGAGACGGAGACCCCCGTCCACCGGACTAGGCATCTCAAACATGCGGAGCCACTGACGACGGTGGAAGGGACGTGCCTGGCAGAGAGTAGCACAAGCGCCCCGACACCGAGCCCCTAGCTCAGCCCCTGGCCTGAAAGCGCAGAGGAGATTCATCCTGCCAGGGACGGTCGTGGAGAGCCCCCCTCTATTGAGGTCAAAGGAGGAGAGGGGACCATTCAAGATGAGCCCCTTCGGGAGGGGCCCATCCCGCTCGTTGCTAGAGTCGATGGATCCCTGCCAAGGGTCCCCATGGTAGAGTCCCCCCAGGGTGACGCTGGGGTTCCCGAGGGAGGAGATGACAATCCTAACCTGGCAGCTGATGTTGCCAGGGAAACTAAACCTCCTGCTCGGCAAACCTCTCCGGGTAGCTTATCTACTTTTCTTCTCATGCTTTCTCTTATCAGTTTGCTTCATAATCCTGATTATGTACCCTTGCCATTGATTGTTGGATCTGCTCGTAGCCCCTTTGAGCGAAGATCCAGATTTTGTTGGTTGAGGGGGGCAGCATAGGGAAGGATGCTGCCGAGGAGGCCGCCAAGATTGCTGCCATGGAAGGATAGGAACATCCTGCCAGGGGTGCTCTGGGATTCCCAAAGGAGCCCGAGAAAACCCTTGGTAGCATCTCAGGGACGAGGGTTGTGGTTGAAGAGAAGATAAACCGCCAAACCATGGGCCCCCTTCCCTCATTAGGTACCTCGACGGAAGTACTTCCATCATCTTTGAGCAACTTGGCGTTGGTGCTCGCGCAGCCCGGACTTGGAGCCCCCGGCTCGTCAATGGAGATGAGCACAAAACTCGATGAAGAGCTTCAGCGCATACTAGCATCGTTGTACCAAGGAGTCGAAGAGGTGGATTACTCCGTCGCCGTCGCCATGGACCTGTCCTTCATGGAGTCCGTGGCGGCCGGTTTCAGAGATGCGAGAGCGGCATAGCCAAAAGTGGCAGGAGCTCAAGGAGCAGTGCCAGTCCACCAACAAGGTGGATCGGAAGATGAAGGATAATGGGATGGAGCTGCGCGACTAGCACGGAAGCTGTTCTAGGTCCTTCTGAGGTAGCAGGAAACAATCTTGATGACGAAGGAGGACGTCATCGCCCAAGAGACGCACCTGGCGGAGCGCAAGGTGCTTTTGGACGCCAGGGAACGGGGCATTGCTCTTCGGGAGGAGAAACTGGAAGCCACTCTCCGCGCCAAGGACGACGATCTGGAGGTCCTCATGCAGCAGCGCACCAAAGAACCGGGGGACAAACACAAGGCTGCCTTGGATGCCCTTATTGTTGACGCAGCTGCTTAGTTGAAGGAGCTTGCCGATGACCACGCCGCTGCCTCTACCGCCAAAGCGGAGCTCGACCAACAAGTGGCTGAGTTGATGGAGAAGCTTGCCGAGAGTACAAAGGAAGTCTCGGCCCTCAAGAAGGGGGCGCAGAAAGAATAGTCCCTCCTGAAGGACACACAATCACAGCTCTCCTCCAAGATCCAAGGCCTCGAGGCTGCCAATGGCACCATCAAAGATCTGAAGGCCAGAATCGCCTCCTTGGAGAGCTCAATAGAATCCATCGAGGCTCACGAGAAGCAGTTGTCTAATGATCTGGACACAGCAAGGCGCCTCCGGAAAGATGCGGAGGATAAGCTGGAGAACCACTCTGGTCAAGTCGACTTCTGGATCAAAATCTTGATTGACGTCGCTGATCGCCTTACTGCGCAGACCATGGCGATGGGCGCGGAGGGGCCGGTCTACTCGACCAGCAAGCAGGACGCCCCCAATGCTAAGCTTGGGGTTTTCTTCAACTAGTTGATTGACTAGCTAAAGGTGCATGAAGAGGGAAGGGCTGGCCGCTTTGCGACTGAGTCCGGGAAGCTTTCCCGCGATGCCCTCTTCATGGTCTTGAGCAACATTGCCTGCCACCATCCAGATCTCGACATTGCCGATGGATTCAGGAAGCCGCCGGGGAGAAAGCCGCCTCGCTTGCCGCTAGCAGCCTTGATGTCTCGGCAACTTCACGAAGCCGCTAGGGCCGGCATTGAACTATCCTTGCCACCGTGTTGGCCTCTAACCAAAACAATGATGCATGTCTTGTGTTTAGACATCCTTCTGTTTATGCTTCATGTGGTGCTTGATACTTTTTCTTAATCTGAATTGCATATTTATCCCTTTTGAGTTTTATCCATGCAGTGTTCGTATGATTAGTCTCTATTGCACATTTAGGCTGCCTGTCGGTATCATATTGCCATAATGGTCGTAAGGATCTGGCCCTTAACAGTTATCTTGGCGTGGATGGGTCCTGACTGGTTTTTCCTCAGTAGTTTTTGATGCAACCACTCGTTCCGCGAGCAAGCTATGATCAGAACGAGGGTGCAGACAAGAATCTAGCAGAGGTACCATCTTGTGGAAGATTTCATCGCACGAACACTTTGGTACTCAAGGGGTAAACGAAAAATGTAAATCGAAAAGGACACATAATAACGCGAGGATGACATGAACTTAGCTCTTATTTGTGTGCCCATCCACTCCTTTCCACCGTGGCCGCTTGTTGGGCTCGTAGGCTTTGGGAAGGATGGTGCCGCATGTGCATCTATCTTCAGACCCGATAGGGGTTGGTCAAAACCATATATATCTTACAGGAAGTAGGACGCGGTGTCGAGCATAGTGAGTTTCTCTCCCCTTCTCTTCACGCCTTCTGAACAATCCAACGGCTATCGGCACAAAAGTCACGTGAACGCGGACAGCCTTGCCAGAGCGTACTTGCCAGGGCATCTATCAACGGATTTGCACCGGCACTCTACTCAGAACTTCCCTAAGTAGGGTAAGTGCTGAACCGAGTGTCGGGCGGACTCAGCGACGTCGACGACTCTAAAACCCAGAGTAGCTTGATTGTTCGGACAAGACCGGAGGGGGAGTGATGTTGTTCTCCCACTCTGTCCCTGCCCTTCTCCGCCTTCTCTTGGGCGCCATTAAACAATGACATTGTCGATGGAGAAAGTGATGAAGATGACGCGTTGGTTACGCCCTAGGGGTTCGTGCAAGTGATGCCCCTACCTGGCGTGGCAAAGATGTCGTGGGAAACCACAACCACATATGGGGCCATGAGCCCCTTTTGGTTCGGCGGGGGGATGGGCATGTTGCATAAAGAACAGAGAAGCGTAACATAGCATGATAGAGATCACACGAGAAGTTTACGTAGGTTCGGGCCTAAAACCCTACTCTTGCTTTGCTGGATTGACGGTGGAAAATGGTGGAGAAACGCAACGCTCTTGCCTGGCAAGGCTACCTCAGGGCGAGAGTGGCTACGCGTGTATGAATGTGCGGGGGTCCGAATCCTTTCTACGGCTGCCATGCGCCTCCTTTTGTAGATAAAGGGGACACCACAGTAGTAAATTGGTCTTTACATACTGATTAGATAGCAAACAGTGCTATCATACCTAACTCTATAGGCTGACAGAGCACATTAAATGCGCCACTTAGTGTCACATCACAGCTTGCCTAGCAGGCCCTGTCGAGCTGTTTTGCCAGCTTCTCGCCTGCTTGCTTAACACGTCTCAGGAAGGGTGTCTCTTGGAGGTATTTTACGTAGGAAGTGGCTGCCATGTGGCAGGGAGCAGCCACTTAGTGACTTAGGAGCTTGACACCGCACTGATCGACGACGCGCGTCACTATGAGGTGGTGTGGTGGAGTGGTTTGCCTCCGTGAGCCCCGGCAGGCCTGCCGGGGCGATCTTGGACACTCGCTTCTGGGGTAACCCCAACCTCGCCAGGCTTGCCTGTCCGGCAAGGGAGGTTCTACTCGTAGTGGTATCTTGTCTCTCTGGCTAGTCTTGGTCTTCTTGATCTGCACTTTGGTCCTTCGAAGAACTGATCCCTCGTGCTTTGATCTGATCTTGGTGTTTTAATCTTCTTCTTGGGCCTTTTGTCCGTGCACAAGTCAGGGAAAAACATACGCCCCTGTTTCTAGTACCCGACACCAAGCACCGAAAACCATACCAAATAAACCGATACCAAACACGAATTCACCGAAACTGAGTACTTCGTTCAAATTTTTGGTTGGCAATCCTGGGAAACCAAAGTTTGTTTGGTGATTTCAGTTGTATGCGTCTAGTACCCGAAGTCTCAAAATACACTGGAGTACTCTATGTTTTCAGAATGGGAGGAATAAGAGGCTCAATTGTAGTTAAACCTTCGCAGCCTACTTTTCTATGTCATTTGGACCCCAAGTAATCCACTACGATAAAACAATCATGCCTATAACTCCGCACCACACCCTAGCACTGCTATTTTTGTCCGTCCCTTAAGCCTTTTCTTAACCCTGCCACCCCGTCCCTTAAACCGTCTGGTCAGAACTCATCAAGCAGCGCGTCGAGGTCGCAGGGACGCTTACGGACGAGCATTCCCTTCTTGTCCCATCTCTCTCACCAAGCAAGGTTTGACCTATGGTGGCAACTTCAGAGGGCAAAGGGAAGTGCCCTCCCCATCAAATTTATCATTGCTTTCTTGCAGATCAGTTTTGCTCTGTCTTAACTGAGGACCGAAGCAAAGTTCCGGTGGACTGAAGTCTTGGTTGTTGCTTTTGGAGGAAATCAATCAGTCTGCAATTTCAGTGAACCAAAATTTTCAATTACCCGAAGCACCGAACCAATCGGTTCAGGGGAACCGATGCCCAACCCTAACTGTTATATGTAACATTTTTATGTGGATGGGCTCTTCACCCTCTCTCCTTTAATATTTGATACACATGCTTGCATATTCAAGAAAAATGCTGTAAGAATCTGGTTTCTGAGAATTATTTACCACAATACCAAGTTAAAAACCATCTTTTCACCATTTTGTACACAACCACAACTTCAACAGGTCATTCCTATGATAGTCCAGCAAATCCGATGTGATTGTCTTCTTTAGCACTAGGTCCATGGTGTGCTACGGTGCCTCAATTTCGAGTTGGATGTGAAATAAAGCAATGTTTGACAATGCATGACAGAGTAAACTTTCAAAATCCGCTCTAGATTTATTTAACAACACACCATAGCATCACAAGCAAATCTAGTAGGCGAAAGAAAATGCTTAGTGTAGATGGAAGAATGAAAAATGCTACTCACAGAAATATCAGTAGAAACAGAAAAGAGTTCCATTAAACCAACTCTCAATAACAATAGACTAAAAACTACAAATGAGAAAAAGAAAAGGTGTTGTTTTTCACAATGTACAGATAAAATAATTGACTCATCAAATATTATGCAATAAAAATGAAAATCATGTGATTTAGTTTGCTCACTTGTAACATTGGTGATAATATTGGTGGTCTTTTGAGAAGAAAGATCTTTTAACTTGTTCCCTGTAGCTAGCAAAAGTAAGCTTCGCATATGTTGCTTCTGCTCTTTTGGACTAGCAGTTTTGCTCAAACAGACATCAAAAGCTAGCAAATCTTCCTACTTCATGTCCGAGAGGGATAGAAGAACCTACATGCAAGTACTTATTATTAGTCTAAATGCTCAACAGTCACATGATTAAAATGCTCTACTATTAGTAATGAAAATAAAAATAGTCGCAATCAAGGCACAAGAACATAGCAAATTCAACGTATTTTCACTTACACTGTACCGGAGTCCCTTAAATGTTTCCACATAATCAACCTCTAATAAGGTTTAACCAATGTCATGGCAAGGTCCACAAACACAACTTGCAGCTTACTCACAATATTATTTATTATTACTCAAAAGTGTAGGATTGTTCCTGTATTTTATAAAGAACCATGAATGTCCCCATTTATAAGAAAAAAACCAGGCCAAAAACCTTACAAATGACCAGTTTATCAAAAAAGGGCTTAACCTATGATAGAGGCGAGGGTGTTGCGATCTTTCGATGAGATGATAACTATCAATTTAGTGGAGCCATATTGGACGATCTGACTACAAATGTGCACGATGTTGCGCCTTAGCAATCGCTAAACCAATCTCCTGAGGTTACTGACAATGTTGGAAGCACGATGAGCCTGACCATGAAGGTCTATTCATGCATGCAATCAAAGAACAAGCAAGAATATGATGATGCAATCTAAATATTGTGAATATAGAAGAAGTATTGATAAAGGTGGGGATCCGAAAGCGGTCTTGGTTTGGTCGTTTGACACAAACGAAGTACATGAAGTTGGAATGGCTAACTTTTAACTAAACAAATCCAAAGGAAAAAACAACTAGATGGATCTACTTATATAGGAGTAAGGGGTGGCGGCCAAGGAGGTGGGAGGACGTCCCAAGACAGATTAAGACTAACCCTAGGTTGTACAAGGCTCATGGGCCCAAGTGGAGGTGATGCAACACCTTTGGACATGTAGTTTGACTCAGATTTTGCTGCAGCGTCAGATTGTTTCGTTGATATCTCAACGCTCTTGATGAATTTGAAGGTGAATCCAATTGCATTGGAAAGATCATGAAATCTACATTACAACAAAAAAGAATCACCCTATTCTGAGTCCGTATGAAAGAGTTCTTTGTGTATTGAGTCAGGTATGTCTGTGTAGTCTGAATCTGAATCCAGAACGTGACAGACTTGGACTCTATCTTCTCTTGGAAAAAAAGTGACGTGAGGGGACTTTTTGAATAGCACCTAAACTTCTATTTTCCCCTTATCTTCATATGTGGATTTTATAAATGTCACGTACACCAGCAATTAGACATGGCACAAAAGTCTGTGAAGTATTTTTGTCCTGTATGACATAAATAAATTATTGCATAGTTTGCATTAGAAATCACCTCACAAACATACATGTACGCAATATTTTTGGTCGTATACAAGGTCGTCATGTCCTCATCAACCTACCTCAGGTTGCCACCGCAATGTTCAAAAAAACCACACCATGCAAGATCATAAACGACGCCAAGGCACTATATTTGTTAACAAGGTTCAGCCCTAGCCTACATCCCTGGGGCAATGACTCTAGGCAATCCTCCCCAAGATATCGCAACAATAGCTGCCTAGGAGCCGGGGCATGATGCTTCACCTCGCGTGGTTGTTGGTATCCTGTTTCATGAGTTACGGCATCCCCCCAACCCCCTATATAGGAGGCTTGGGGTGCCAAGTGTCCGTTGCTATCAACATGATTATAACTCAAGTCCGAACATAACCCCACATTCTCAACCACCTTGAAGTCATCCATACGTCAAACCTGCACATAGACCGGGCTTTGGTTGTGGAACAGCCTTGTACATACATCGGACTTTGTGTTGTCTTCTTTGTAACCCTACCTAGAGGATTTATTTGGTCTCGGACCTGCAGCTATTGTGCGATACCATTGCTGCTCCTGCAAGTCAATTCTTCATGGATCCAGTTGAAGTAGTGCTCCCTTCACAACAAAAAAAGACACATCCGTGACATTTTGGGCCGAACGAAAAAAATATGTAATGCTTATGACACATCTATGACGATAATTATGACAAAACCCAATATCATCATAGATGTGGTGGGCTCCTACTTCTGTGAGAAAAAATCATGACAGAAAATGGGCTTTTCATCCTGGACGGGCCAGAGACACACCTGCATGACATTCTTTGGGTTGTCCATGATGAAAAAAGTCATGGTAGAAGCGAGGGCGAGGACAATTTCGGGGAGTTCCCGGTTACGGTGGGTGGTCGGGGCCGAGCGATGCACGGAGGTTTGCGCGTTTCTCTTGTACACATATGCGCGTGTGTGCGAGGCATTGCACTCTAACTAAACCTGAGAAAGGCGTTGGGCTCTAAATGAACCCGAGTGATTACACTAGCTATGTTACTGAACCCTGATTGATCCCTTGTTGTTAACTGAACCCAAGTGATTCCTTCGCTACTACTGCTAACTGAAGCCGATCGCAGCTGCCTCTTGATGAACAGCCCCCAGTGGGGGTTGGATGAACAGGATCCCGTGGTAGTAGAGGTCGTTGCCGCTAGATGAACATGACCCCGATCGAGGAGGTGGGGGTGGATGAACAGTAGCCGGTGGAGGGACCCCGTGGAGGGCTGGTTGAACAGGACCCATGGAGGGCAGGTTGAACAGGACCCCGTGGAGGATGGATGAACAGGACCCCGTGGAGGGCTGGTTCAACAGTAGCCGGTGGAGACTGGATGAACAGTAGCCCGTGGATGAACAGTATCTGATGGAGGTAGGAGGAAGACGTTGTGGATGAACACTGCAGGTGGTGGCTGAAGGAAGTCGATGATGGGTGGACAGTAGTCCGTGGAGTCCCATTTTGCGGTACGCCGCACCCCTTCGACGAACAGGACCCCGTTTCGACAGTAGCACTCCAACACAAGTCCGTTTTCTCCATTTTGTGGTATGCCACACCCCTCCCGATCAACAACACCCAGTTTCGACCGTAGGCACACCCTCGCCGATGAACAGGACCCCATATCTACCGTACACGGTTGAACAGAAGGTCGTTTCCTCCGTTCTATGGTACACCATACCTCGTTTCGGCTGTTCGATCCAAGCTGGTTGGCTCCTGATGAACACGCGATGTTGTTTACTCTGTTCCATCGCAGCCGGTTGGCTACCGATGAACAGGACGAAATCGTTGTATGCGTTAGAAACCTCGCCCGTATGTACGTACATAGCCGTATTTACTATCTTGCATCATGGCCGTACGTACATGTACATGATATAGACGGGATTGCGTGACATGCTACGTCGGCGCCTCTACTTCAACACGTGCCACTCCTTACTTGGCCACGGTACTTCGCTGTAGAGAGACCGATCGGCCGCTATGTACGTACACGTTCGCGGCGGGACAGATAACACTATCTTCGCTTCAACCTGGTGGGTCCCAGCTGTGACGGGGTAAGAAGGCAGTTCCTTTCGTGCGAAGATAAAGCCGGTGGGTCCTAGCTATTAGGGGGGAATGTTTTTTTCACAAAATACAGAGGCCCTTCCGGTAGGTCTGAGGTGTTAGGTGGAGGAATCATTATTTTGTGCGTAATAAGGAGGCACTTCCTTGCATGCGGCCATGGACCCAGCTGTCAGCCTCTCCACTTACAGTCCTCTTCTGATGGCTGTCGTTCATTGACCGCGTTGACGACACTGTACCACCCGAGAGCACCAAGGTGGTGGACGACGGCGCGACCTAGGAAGGGAATGACCCGAAGCCAGGGAATACGCAACAGCGGATGCCCACGCGGAGGGGAGTACGAGAGTTGATTACTTCAGCTGCGGTTTGAGGCTACCATCTCCGGAGAATAACAGAGGGTGTGGTGAGTAGAGGGAAGGCCTGGCCAGCGGCGGGAGTAGGGTGGGGCGATGAGGCCTGTGTGGCAGCAAAGCCGGCCACGGGAGGCAGGAGCAGGCGACACGGCCGACGCTGGTTTGGGCGGCAGAAGAAAGAAGACCAGAGGTTGAAGAAGCATGACGACCGTTGGATGGACATCGTATGGTCATCGCAGTTATAATCGTTTATATTGACTAAGTGGACAAAGCCCTGCGTCCGCGTCAACTTAATAGGCCCACAAGTTAGCCTCCAAATATGGTGGGACTGACCTAGCAGCTGGGGTATTCATTATTTTTGTGCGTAATAGCCGGTGGATAAGAGCTGTCAGCGGGGGAATGTTTTTTCGCGAAATACAAAGGCCCTTCCGGCCGGTCCCAATTGTCAGGAGGAGGAATCATTATTTTGCGCGTAATAAGAAGGCACTTCCTACACGCAAAAAAGGAGGCACTTCCTTGCGTGTGGCCGTGGACCCAGCTGTCAGCCTCTCCACGTACATTCCTCTTCCGATGGATGTTGTTCGTTGACCACGCTGATACGTCTCCGTCGTATCTATAATTTTTGATTGTTCCATGCTAATATTATTCAACTTTCATATACTTTTTGGCAACTTTTTATATTATTTTTGGGACTAACATATTGATCCAGTGCCCAGTGCCAGTTCCTGTCTGTTGCATGTTTTTGGTTTCGCAAAATATCCATATCAAACGGAGTCCAAACGGGATAAAAACGGACGAAGCTTATTTTGGAAAATACGGAAAATTCGGAAGGAAAATCAACGCGAACCAATGCCCGAGGTGGTCACGAGGCAGGGGGGCGCCCCCCTTAGGGCGCGCCCCCTACCCTCATGAGCCCACCGTAAGGCAGTTGACGCTCTTCTTTTGCTGCAAGAAAGCTAATATTCGGAAAAAAAATCACGGCGAAGGTTTCAGGCCAATCGGAGTTACGGATCTCCATATATACGCGAAACGGTGAAACAAAGCCAAAAGAGAACGCAGAAACAGAGAGAAACAGAGAGATAGATCCAATCTCGGAGGGGCTCTCGCCCCTCCCATGCCATGGAGGCCAAGGACCAGAGGGGAAACCCTTCTCCCATCTAGGGAGGAGGTCAAGGAAGAAGAGGAAGAAGGGGGCCCCTCTCCCCCTCTCCTCCGGTGGCGCCGGGACACCGCCGTGGCCATCATCATCATCACCGCGATCTACATCAACACCTCCGCCATCTTCACCAACATCTCCATCACCTTCCCCCCTCTATCTATAGCGGTCCACTCTCCCGCAACCCGCTGTACCCTCTACTTGAACATGGTTCTCTATGCTTCATATTATTATCCAATGATGTGTTGCCATCCTATGATGTCTGGGTAGATTTTCGTTGTCCTATTGGTGGTTGATGAATTGCTATGATTGATTTAATTTTCTTTTGGTTATGTTGCTGTCCTTTGGTGCCCATCATATGATTGCACGCGTGGATCACACCATAGGGTTAGTTGTATGTTGATAGGACTATGTATTGGAGGGCAAGAGTGACAGAAGCTTCAACCTAGCATAGAAATTGATGCATACGGGATTGAAGGGGGACCAATATATCTTAATGCTATGGTTGGGTTTTACCTTAATTAACATTAGTAGTTGCGGATGCTTGCTAATAGTTCCAATCATAAGTGCATAGAATTCCAAGTCAGGGATGACATGCTAGCAGTGGCCTCTCCCACATAATACTTGCTATCGATCTAGTAAAGTAGTCAATTGCTTAGGGGCAATTCCGCAACTCCTACCACCACTTTTGCACACTCGCTATATTTACTTTATTGTTTCTTTATCTAAACAGCCCCTAATTTTTATTTATGTACTCTTTATTATCTTGCAAACCTATCCAACAACACCTACAAAGTACTTCTAGTTTCATACTTGTTCTAGGTAAAGCGAATGTCAAGCGTGCGTAGAGTTGTATCGGTGGTCGTTTGAACTTGAGGGAATATTTGTTCTACCTTTAGCTCCTCGTTGGGTTCGACACTCTTGCTTATCGAAAAATGTTGCGATCCCCTATACTTGTGGGTTATCAAGACCTTTTTCTGGCGCCGTTGCCGGGGAGCAATAGCGTGGGGTGAATATTCTCGTGTGTGCTTGGTTGCTTTATCACTAAGTAATTTTTATTTGCTGTTTTTAGTTGTTCTTTATCTTTAGTTATGGATATGGAAGATGAAATACCAAAAAAATTAGGTGTACTTGCTACTCATGGAGATGAGGAACCTCATAAAACCCTCGATGCTCAATATGTGAAAAATATTATGTACCACTTTGATAATCCTGAGAAAACCTCATTCAATTTGGTAATGGGAGTAACATTGGATCAACATGAATACTTTAGGGATTATCGCTTGACACAAAAAGGGAAACTATTATGGGATCAAATTTATATATTGAAGTGGTATGCTAGACAATTATGCTTGGAATATGATTATACTTGTTGCTCTAGGATGAATTCTCCACACCTCCCCTTTTCATGCAAATTTAATGATAATGAAACCTTGGCTTCTTATGCTAGAGGTATATATCATTACTATGATGTGGAACAAATAGAAGAATTTGTTGCTGATAGAGGCGAGGGTGTCCCGATCTTTCGATGAGATGATAACTATCGATTTAGTGGAGACGACTTTGACGATCCGACTACAAACGTGCACGACGTTGCACCTTAGCAATCGCTAAACCAATCTCCTGAGGTTACTGACGATGCCGGAAGCACGGTCAGCCTAACCACGAAGGTCTATTCCTGCAAGCAATCGAAGAACGAGCAAGAATATGATAAAGCAATCTGAATATTGCAAATATATATGAGGTATTGATAATGGTGGGGATCCGGAAGCGGTCTTGGTCTGGTCGTTGGACACAAACGAAGTACACGAAGTTGCAATGGCTAACTTTTAACTAAACAAATCCCCCAGTCTAAACGAAGCCTTAAGGGCTATATATATAGGGAAAAGAGAGGGGATTTTGTCCACCCTTGGCAAGGTGGGACTAAAACACCTCCTAAGTCGTTTCCACTATAATATGGACTCTAAAAATAGATTACATGGGCCTGGCCTAAAATAAGGTGGCGCGACACCAATAATAAGCTATGGAGGAAATTCATGAAAGGCCATCTTGTATATTTCGTCCATCTTCTTGTATGTCATCATGGTGGCTTCAAAGTCCGGAAATCTCCACTTGAACCTCCGTTCTTGTTCTCTTTGCACGCACCTTCATCTCCGTGCTTGACCATGCTCCAATGTTCATCCTTCTTGTCCGTGCTAGGCCCTTCAATTGCAAGCAACACAAATGTATCTAAGTTAGGCAGCATCATATTCTCATGAACACTAGAAACATTACCAAGAAACGAAAGTACCTGATAATTTAATTGGCGTATCTGAGCTCTAGCAACTATTCCAAGAGGTAAAACAACAGGGGATATGGGTGTAGCTGTGGTAGCCATGTCCTCATCAGTTGCTTTTATGGGTGCTTATGAAATTGAATCTATGTTTAAAGAGTTTGATGATATTGATGATGCTTGTTATAGATCTGAAAATTTAGCTATCCTCAAATATGGCTTTGAGAATTATGAATACAATTATGAAATTAATGCACTTATTAAGAAAGTCTCCGCTGTCCAAGAAGAGACTAATATTTTGCAGGAATCTATGGAAGAAGAAATTGATGAAACTGTGAGCTCATTGGATGAAAAAGATGATGAGGAGAGCGAAGAACAAAAGGAGTAAGAGCGGATTGACCACCCATGCCCACCTTCTAATGAGAGTAACTCTTCAACTCATACATTGTTTAATTCCCCTTCGTGCTTACTGAAGGTGTAGCGACCCGACCCGAATGGATCAAGTCTCTATGCTTAAGTGTCATCCCTGGATCGGTATGCTGACACACACAGTACTCGAGGATTTATAACAGAGGTAAATCACATGTAAAAGTAACGTAAATACTATTACCTCAATCCAAAATAGCGGAAGTAACAAGGTTGTGGATTCCCATCAACACCAACGGCAAAGTTGAGTGTAGAAATCATAACCCTAACGTATCACTTACTCGTCGTAAGAAATCCTGCAACATGAGACGTTGCAGCCACAAAGGGTCAATACATTAAATGTACTGGCAAATTCACACTATAGAGCAATGATGAATAATGGCTATCACTACATGCATATTTGGCTGGTGGAAAAGCTCTACGGTTATAAGGTTTTTGCGAAAAGCCAATTTTTCCCTACTGCAAAGGAATAAATTTTTTTGACTATCATGGTGGTTGTTAAACATTGAGAATGGTTGACAGCATTCTCAATCCCAATTAAGTAATATCATTAAACCCAACAATATTCATTTAAAGTAACGTGATGAGATCAATAGGATAATCCAAGAACTAGATACTCAAGACGTCCATAACCGGGGACACGGCTAACCATGATTAGTTTATACACTCTGCAGAGGTTTGCGCACTTTTCCCCATAAGACTCGATCGCCTCCGTTTGGTTTCTCGCACTACATGGTGTTTGAGAAGACGGATGGCCGAGACATAGTCTTTCAGAAGCGCTAGCACCTTACGATGGGTAGACCGTACCACCTACATCCCCTACATCTGCTAGTCTACCACTGTAAGAGTTCGCACGACTTAGTCAACTATGCTAGAGCCCATAATAGCTTGTGGCTGCACACGGAAGTTTCTAGCATGAATAATCTTATGATCCCTTTGAGCCTGGGTGGTGGACCGTAGGATGATCACACGTTATATCCCCGGGATCTCCTAGGACAACACTGGTATATCCCCAGGTGTCCGGGCAAGTCCACTGGTATATCCCCAGGGTGCCCCTAGCAATCCACCCAGATGTGTATTCAAGTTGCCACCTTAAGTTGAACCATTAAATAACAATCTCACATCTGTCATGGATTTCACTCATACCCAAACCACGTCTATGAGCATAGCATAGCAATATAAGCAACACATAGAAGTAACTCCCAAGGGTTTGATAGTAACAGGGCAATAGGTTCCTACCTCATCAACTACTTCCCAATCCCACAATTTAATTAGATCCTAATCATGCAATGCTTGAGGTTTGATCTAATGCAATGAAAACTAGGTATGAAGGGGATATGATCAAAGTGTGAACTTGCCTTGCTGATGATCCGCGAAACCTAACGATTCGAAGTAACAGGCGGCGCACTCCGGGTATTCTATCGTAGACAAACAAACAAGCATACAATAAGTACTCATCTAATGCACAGGTAAAACTCAAATAAGAGATCTAACCAGAAGGTTCAACTTAAGAACTCTGGTTGGCAAAAAGAATCAAATCGAACGAAGCAACGAAAGTTAAACTGCGAAAGAAAACAACTTCGTTCTAGTAATCTGGATCTAGGGCAAATTTCACAGTAGCAAAATCTTGTTTAAGTTGGTTAAACGGATAAAGGGTTTCGAGACGAATCCCTAGGCGCTCGAATCGCCTGATTCCGATAAACGAGCGAAAAGTTAAACTAAAACGAAAATCGGATCAGGAATCGTGATCAGAAAAATCGCGGATTTAATCCGAGAAAAAGAAAAATGACGAACGCCGAATTTTTTTCGGCACGGAAAACGAGGCGCGGCGAACCTCGGGCGGCGGGATCGTCGGCGGTGGTGGCAGCGGCTCCGGTGGCGCGCGCGGATCAAGGCGGGGCTGATGGGCTGGGGCGGCTCGGGGCGACGCTATTTAAAGGCTGCCCCCGGGCGGTGTCCCGCTCGGGTACGGCCCGAAGTTGGTTCGTTTTTTTATTCCGCTCGGAAGAAAAATAAAAATAAATACTAAACGGACTCCAAAAATTCCCAAATAAATTTTCACAGGCTTCTAAAATCAAGCCGCACAAGGTGAACATTTATTTGGGCCCTAAATGCAATTTTGAAAAACACACATTTTTCCTAAATTCAAATAAAACACCGAAAAACTCTGAAATAAAATCTTATTTGATTTTTTTTATTAAATCCTCAATATTTCTTTATTTTGGGAAAGTCATTTTATTCCCTCTCTCATATTTTTGTAATAGAAATAATTGTTGATAAAATAAATAAAATCAAATGATCCTATTCTCAACATTTGAGAAAACTCAAATATGAAAATAACGAAATCCCCAACTCTCTCCGTGGGTCATTGAGTTTCGTAAAGTTTCAGAATTGGAAATATTTTCCAAATGAAATTCAAATATTTTCAACACCCCATGTCATTTAAATAAATGGAAGAAGTCATGTCATCTTCTCTCGAGGGTTTTGTGATGAAAAGAATTTGAATTCTCGGGGATCAAAAGAAAAAGGTGAAAGTTTGGGAAAGTCCTTTTAGTCCCTCTCATTTAACGTTCAAAAAGTTTCAAATTTCACTCACTTTCAGACAATCAATCAACCAATCAATCAAATCTGTCTATTTGTTTATAATATTCCAAAAGTTAGAATTTTGGGATGTTACAAACCTACCACCCATAAAATGAATCTCGTCCTCGAGATTCGGAGAGGCTAGCAAGAAATAGGTTAGGTTTGGGGTCTCCTCAAATATCCATCGATCGTCTCCGAGGTCTCGGGTACTACCACCCTTAGAAGCATGGTTACGGTTCTATCATAACTCATATACTCCATCCTTATTCTCAACAGTGGCGGTCTTCTCAAATTCTCGGGAAAATTCCGTCTCTAGGCTCTTCCGATAGCGGCATAACCTTTTTCCTCAATTCTGGTACAGTTATTCTGTGACTGGGTCTTCTTAGCTGACGGGTCTGGCACCAAAACTAAACAACTATCGATATCTCATGGTGGTCAACAATTTATGGTTTCTCCTACAGGAAATGGGTCTGGGTTGATCCTCACCGTATAACCTACGGTTGGCAAAAGCTGCCTTGTACAAGGGAAAATTGCTATACCATTCTAAGGTTTAAACAGGGTTGTGATCGTCGTCTCTCTACTATAGGTAAGTCACTTAGATTTACCATCCCATATAGCAAGGCGAATAATAAGAGTAAGTCGGTATGGTGATCAATCCATCCCGCACCCAAATCATTACCCTGTATATGCTTTAGTGAATCTCGCATTCTAACACTCGGTCATCCTCACAAGCATTGCAGAATTTCTCTTGTCGACGAACCAAGGTTCGGATAAATCCATTGATTCTGTAACCAAACAAACATCTATCGTTCCTTCACAACTCTCAGGTTTTGCGTTACTCCTATAAAATCGTCTATCGATAAAATCATAACTTCTTCTAGGGTTTTTCCTTTAGCAAGAATGTGCTTGCTTCTTGGCAGGTCCTGGGGCCCGTGGGTTATGGCCCATCTCATCGCTTGTAGTCCTTGAACTTATCATCGGGCAACTGATCATTATTCCAACTTCCAACTTCCTAGTATTCTTATTATACTAAAATCCATCCAATTGTACTATCTTACTTCCTTCTATTGGCACCAAACTAAGACGTGATTATTCAAACTCATCACGGAGTTACAATCGTTCCATAATACCAACATCATACCTCCTTTATATCCAATAGTAATTCATCTCTTCATCCTCGTGGGTTATCCCACATACCAAGGTAAAACTTATACTTATGAAGTCCATACTCTACTTCGTGGAACATCATTATCCTTTCTAGGGTCAAGTGTCCTTACAGGGGAATATTGGCCATCTATGCATGGCACTTCTTCAACTGGGAAATGTGAAACACATCATGAACTCCTGACAGTCCTTTGGGTAACTCCAACTTGTAGGCCACTTCTCTCATACGCTCCAAAACTCGGTATGGTCCTCCAAATCTCGGGGCTAACTGTCCCTTAACTCCAAATCGTTTAACTCCTCGCAGAGGGGTCACACGAAGACATGCTCTATCTCCAATTTCATAGGCTACCTCCTTGCATTTTTTTTCTTTTGAGTCTGCATAACTCTTCTGCCTGGACTGAGCTACCTTCAGTCTATCTCGAATCAACTTAACATTCTCTGTGGACTCCTTGATCACATTTGGTCCAAACAACTGACGGTCTCCAACTTCATCCCACATACTCTTGGGGCATCACACATATCGAGACAAAACTCGTATTCATCTTGTCCAAAATCCACTCAGTGGAGTATCCTTATGTTTTCCAGGGGTCAACGGTTCTTACAGGGTACTACCACCCTTAAAATGCACGAATCTTCCATAGACCATATTTCTCATATCCTCAGAATGGCCAAAATTCTTCTTCATAGAGTAACAACTCATAAAATCCATATCAGTACCAATGATGCTAACTTTATTCATTCTCAAGTGATTACAATCTCTCGCTTTTCCATTACATGTCTCAACTCAACACCTCAATATAAAATAAAATGTTCTCACTTCTACTACTCCATTTCTTTTGTTGCAAACTCAACTCTAGCACAAGTTTCCTTCTCCTTGGGGCATTCTCTGGCAAAGTGCCTTGCTCCATTACAACTAAAACATATTACTTCTGACAAGTATCGAGGTTTCCTTTTTGGGCAATTGTTGAGGTAGTGCCCTGACTCCTTGCACCTGTAACAGGTGATACGACTCAGGTCCTTCCTGGAATCCAATCTGCTTCTCTTCCTGGACCTTTCCATGCCAATCATGGCTTCTATTTCTTGTGGGTCATACTCTACTTCCTCCATTGGGAATTCTACTAGATCCCCATTCAAACAATTTTGGGAGATGTGTCCTTCTTCTCCACATGAATAGCAAGACTTAGTGCAGGGTTTACTCGGGTCCTCTTTAGGTGTGTCCTCCACATTTTCCTTCATCACGGGTTCTTCTAAATTTCCATAAGGGATCCTTCATTCTTTCTTCTTTTGTACGGTTCTTCGTACCATGGGGTAAATGTGACACTGAGCAGGATAGTGGGTAGTCCCTTCACACAATAAACAAGTGATCTGCCTAGTTGGGCATTCTTCAACTGGGTGACTTCCTTCACAATTAGGGCATTCATCCTTGTGTTCTTTATGGGTGTGTCCTATTTCTCCACAAATCTTGCATGCACAAGGTTTCTTCATATCCTTTCCATAAGGCTTCAACTTCTGGGAAACAAGGTGAGATCTTTGCAGAGTCAACTTAAATTCTTTCCAAGTGGTTACTCCTTGCCATCCATTGATGGTTTGGTACATCCTCCACCAAGTAGCGGCACCTCTTTCAAAGCACTGAAGAGCATGTTGGGTCATATCCTTTCCGACTATAGGGTTATTCTTCATGTGATCCTCCATGTTCTGAATCCATTGATCCATCTCCAATTGACTTATCGGTCCAAGGAAACATGAGTTCATCTCCATTCATCCTCTATTGGGTCCATGTGGGTTTGGGGTAAGATAAGAGAGAGGGAGAGGGATACACACAATACAAACAAAAGTTTTGAAAAGATAGATTTTATTTGTGGCTGTCGGGAAAAACATCAAACAAATGACAGCTCACAAACGTCGCATCTAACGTAGGTATAGGACAGGGTTTGGTCTTCTAAAGGTCAATAAATCTTCAACATCTCCAAACTCTTCAAGCCTTGTTCATGCCTCCAATGGCTTCTTCCGATCATGCTTGTCTTTCTCAAATCCTTTTGCCAGATCATTTCTGTTGTCGCAAAGTCTATCATGACGTCCTTTAATATTCTGGAGTTGCATTCCAAACTTCTGGTTTCAACATCCTTCGCATGAACCATGGTCCTATTGTCCTTCAGTTCCTGACAAATCTCCGGTATCTCAAGGTTGTAGCTCCTCCAGCTTGGCTACTTTCAGCTTTTGGTTCGTGAGTTCTTCACGAAATGCTTCCTTGTCTAATACGGCTTCATGGAGCTCCACCTTAAACTTCTTGATGTACTACCCTAGATCCTGGTGATACACCAGCTAAAATTAAAACTTCATCTTACTAATAGGTGCTCCATCAGCCTTCTTCCATCAACTCCATTCTGAAGAAATGCATCCTTAACTCAGCACAGTGACAATAGCTTCAGCGGGTGATGACATCACGGATAACCGTGTTTCTGCTCTTGTCATTCCCATGAGCTATCATTCCATAGTTGATATCTCCTGCCTTAGGGTTTTCTTTAACAAAACTTCGAGTTCTCATGCTCCTTGTTTCAGTCTTTCTCCGATACACCTTGATCTTGGGTATTGACAACCTTCATAATCTGTCAAGTTCCATAAGGGTAGCCTCCGTAGGTCATACAAATCTAGGGATTCTTCAGAGCCTTCAAATTCTACTTGTCTTTGGTCTTCAACCGTTGTAGTTTCCACTATTCAAATGCACGGTAAAATACTCTTCATTTCGAAGTGGTCTTAGTTGTCCGATATCTTGTACTTCTTGGAGTGGTCTCATCAGTCGAATCTTCGTGTGGTCAAAAGGGGGAAAAGGGATATGGTCTCACTAAAAGGGAATTTTTGAAGAAGCTCAGAAGAGAAGAGAGGTAAAAGGTCTTTTTGAAAGGGAAAGTGATAGAGGCAAAGGTGTCCCGTCTTTCGATGAGATGAAGGATATCGCTTTGGTGGCAGTCGACTTTGACGATCCGACTACGAACGTGCGAGGACGTCGCGCCTTAGCAATCGCTAAACCAACTCCGAGAGGTTATTGACCACGCCGGAGCACGATCAACCTGACCACGAGGGTCTGTTTCCTGCGAGCAAACGAAGAACAAGCAAGAAACTGAGATTGCAATCTGGATATTGCGAATATAAGATGAAAGCTTTATTGATCAAGGTGGGGTTCTGTGACGCCTTTGTCTGGTCATTGAACACAAACGAAGTACGCGAAGTTGCAGCTATGGCGAACTTTTAATCTAAACAAAACCCAAAGTCTAAACGATGCCCTAAGGGCTATATATATGGAGGAAGAGGGGGGAATTTCGTGACCCTTGGTGGAGGAGTCCGAAATCAACCCTATCTCTTGTTTCCCCACACATACGGACTCTAAAAATAGCATATACTTATGTATTTCGAAATTACATGGGCCTGGCCCAATAATAAGGTGACGCAGCACCTATAATAGCCTCGGGACGAAATTTATTAAGTGGCATCTTGTATATTTCGTCCAAGGCTTCATGCACCCATTATGGTGGCTTCAAAGTCCTGAAATCATCACTTGTAACTCCGTTCTTGTTCCCCTTGCGCATGCCATCATCTCCATGCTTGTTCTTAATCCAATGTTCATCCTTCTCCAAGCTAGGCCCTTCATTTGTAAGCAAAACAAATGTATCCAATTTAGGCAGCATCATATTCTCATGAACATTAGAATCATTACCAAGAAACGAAAGTACCTGGTAATTTAGTTGGAGTACGCGAGCTCTAGTAATTGGTCCAGTATTTATAGCAGCAGGGGCTGTGGGTGTAACAATTGTATTGATGTCCTCGTCATCCTCCCCTTCTTGAAATAAAGTCGTCCTCGACGGAAGTTCATCTTCCTCACCCAAATAAGGCTTCAAATCTGCAATGTTAAAAGTGGGACTAACCCCAAAATCTGCAGGCAGCTCAAGTTTATATGCATTATCATTTATTTTCTCTAACACCTGAAAGGGACCATCAGCACGTGGCATTAACTTTGATTTGCACAAATCCGGAAATCTATCCTTACGCAAATGTAACCAAACAAGATCTCCAGGTGCAAACACAACATGTTTTCTACCCTTATCTCCAGCAAGTTTATATTTACCATTCATACGCTCAATGTTTTCCTTAGTTAACTCATGCATTTTTAAAATCAATTCAGCACGTTGTTTATCATCAAAATTAACCTTCTCCGAAGATGGAAGAGGCAACAAATCAATAGGTGCACGAGGTAGGAAACCATACACAACTTCAAAAGGGCACATCTTAGTAGTAGAATGCAATGAACGATTATAAGCAAATTCAATATGAGGCAAGCATTCCTCCCACATTTTCTTATTATTCTTCAAAACAGCCCTAAGCATAGTAGACAACGTTCTATTGACTACTTCAGTTTGTCCATCAGTTTGGGGGTGACAAGTAGTACTAAAAAGCAGTTTAGTCCCCAACTTAGCCCATAAACATCTCCAAAAGTGGCTAAGAAATTTAGTATCACGATCTGAAACAATAGTATTTGGCACACCATGCAAGCGAATAATTTCACGAAAGAACAAATCAGCAACATTAACAGCATCATCGCTTTTATGACATGGTATAAAGTGTGCCATTTTCGAGAATCTATCCACGACAACAAATATGCTATCCCTCCCCTTCTTTGTTCGAGGTAAACCTAAAACAAAGTCCATAGATATATCCTCCCAAGGAACACTAGGTACAGGCAAAGGCATATATAAACCATGAGGATTGAGTCGTGACTTAGCTTTTTGACATGTAGTGCAGCGAGCAATAAAACGCTCAACATCCCGTCTCATCTTTGGCCAAAAGAAATGTGTAGCAAGTACGTCCTCCGTCTTCTTCATGCCAAAGTGTCCCATTAATCCTCCTCCATGCGCCTCCTGCAACAACAAAAGACGAACGGAGCTAGCTGGAATGCATAGCTTGTTAGCACGAAACACAAATCCATCGTTAACGACGAACTTGTTCCACATTCTTCCTTCTTTACAATTCTGCATTACATCTTTAAAATCAGCATCATGCACATATTGATCTTTGATGGTCTCCAAACCAAATATTTTGAAGTCAAGTTGTGAAAGCACAGTATAGCGGCGAGACAATGCATCAGCAATAACATTTTCTTTTCCCTTCTTGTGTTTAATGACATAAGGAAAAGTCTCAATGAATTCAACCCATTTAGCATGTCTACGATTCAGTTTAGCTTGACTTTTAATATGTTTCAAAGATTCATGATCAGAATGTATAACAAATTCTTTGGGCCATAAATAATGTTGCCATGTTTCTAAAGTCCGAACAAGAGCATATAATTCTTTATCATAAGTAGAATAATTCAGACTAGGCCCACTCAATTTTTCAGAAAAGTATGCAACAGGTTTGCCATCTTGTAATAACACACCGCCTAATCCAATTCCACTAGCATCACATTCAAGCTCAAAAGTCTTATTAAAATCAGGAAGTTGGAGTAAAGGAGCATGTGTCAACTTATCTTTCAATACCGAGAAGGATTCTTCCTGTGTGGTACCCCAAAGAAAAGGCACATCTTTCTTTGTAAGCTCATTGAGATGTGCAGCAATGGTGCTGAAATCTCTCACAAAACGCCTATAGAATCCAGCGAGGCCAAGAAAACTCCTCACTTTTGTGACCGTTTTGGGTTGCGGCCAACTCTCAATAGCTCCAATCTTGGCTTTATCAACTTCAATTCCCTGTGGAGTAACAACATAGCCAAGAAAAGATGCTCGGTCGGTGCAAAAGGTGCACTTCCCAAGGTTACCTAACAAACGTGCATCACTTAGAGCAATAAAAACAGCACGTAAATGTTCCAAATGTTCTTCCAAAGATCTGCTATAAATCAATATGTCATCAAAGTAAACTACCACAAATCGTCCAATGAAAGCACGTAAAACTTCGTTCATTAATCTCATGAAAGTACTAGGTGCATTAGTTAACCCAAAAGGCATGACTAACCACTCATATAATCCAAACTTAGTTTTGAATGCTGTTTTCTATTCATCTCCCAATTTCATACGAATTTGATGGTATCCACTACGCAAATCAACTTTGGAGAATATTGTAGAGCCACTCAATTCATCAAGCATATCATCTAGCCTAGGAATAGGATGACGATAACGAATAGTAATATTATTAATGCATCTACAATCAACACACATACGTGATGTACCATCCTTTTTCGACACTAGAATAATAGGAACAGCACAAGGACTAAGGGATTCGCGTATATAACCTTTGTCGAGAAGCTCTTGTACTTGACGCATAATCTCCTTCGTCTCCTCTGGATTGGTACGGTATGGTGCACGGTTTGGCAGTGAAGCACCGGGAATTAAGTCAATCTGATGCTCAATCCCTCGAATAGGCGGTAATCCCGGTGGCACGTCTTGTGGAAAGACGTCAGCGAACTCCTACAAAACGTTAGTGACAGCAGGAGGCAAAGAGGAAGGCACGTCCTCGAATGAAAATAATGCCTCTTTGCACACAAAAGCATAGCAAACAGATTTGATGAAATCTAGCTCATCAATATCAGATTTGGTGGCAAATAAACATGCACTTTTCAATTTAATTTCAGAAGCAACACTAGATGGTTTATTATTAGGCTTCATTTGTTGCTCAAATTCTTTTGCCACAATCTGATTTTCACTCTTATTCGTCTCCTGTTTTGCTTTATTAGCTCTATTAATATCATCTTTCAAAATGGAATCAGGAGTCATAGGAAGCAAAGTAATATTTTTATCCTTATGAACAAGAGTATAGTGATTGTTTCTACCATGGTGTACAGAATTTTTATCAAATTGCCATGGTCTACCAAGTAATAAGGAACATGCTTGCATAGGTACCACATCACAATCAACATAATCAGCATATGTAGAGATACTAAAATGCACACGAACAGTACGTGTTACCTTAACCTTGCCGCTGTTGTTGAACCATTGGATGTAGTAAGGATGTGGATGTGGTCTTGTGGTGAGAGAAAGCTTCTCCACCATCTCCATGCTAGCCAAGTTGTTGCGGCTCCCTCCATCTATGATGACGCGCACAGAACATTCTTTCAGAACTCCCTTGGTATGGAACAAATTGTGCCTCTGATTTTGCTCAGCTTGTGTGACCTGCACACTCAAAACACGTTGAGCAACTAAACATTCATACTTGTCAGCGTCTTCAGGAGCCATGTATTGCGTCTCATGATCAGAATCATCTCCACCATGTTCTTCACGTGTAATAAGAGCCAAAGTCTCCTCATCGTAGTCACTAGCGGACTCATATCCACCATCCGCGGTAGCAATCATCACACACGGAGATTTGCATTCTCTCGCATAATGACCTCCTCCCTTACAACGACGACAAATAATATCACTTGTGTGCCCTGTTGATGCCATGGAAGAAGCAGAACTCTGTGCAGGCCCAGCAGGTGCGCTCTTGGCAGATAATGGTGGTTGTGCCTGTTTTCTTGTATCACGACTGGAGGAGACACCTGATTGAGGTGCTGGTGCAGTTGAAGTAGAAGATGCACGCGGTGTCCATGATGAAGGTCGGCCTGCAGAAAAGTTAGTTCGCGCCAATGCTTGTCGATCCTGCACTTCACGTTCAGCTTTACAAGCAAGATGGAATAAACGAGTGATATTAGTATACTCCTTATAGTCTAGAATGGTCTGAATCTCTCTATTAAATCCACCCAGAAAACGTGCAAGCATAGCTTCATTCTCCTCAACAATACCACATCTAATCATGCCAGTTTGTAATTCCTGATAATATTCTTCTACAGAATTTTTTCCTTGTCTTAAGCGTTGTAATTTCTGAAGCAATTCACGTTGATAATATGGTGGAACCCAACGAGTACGCATAGCAGTTTTCAAAGCAGCCCAAGTAGTTGGAATAGTATATAATCTACAATGTTCAGACCACCATACACATGCAAAACTAGTGAAAGCACAAACAGCAGCGGCAACCCGTCTCTCCTCGGGATATTGTAAACATGTAAATCGTTGTTTAGTTTCTAACTCCCAAGTAAGATATATATCAGGAACATATCTACCCTCGAAAGGTGGAATATTCAATTTCAGTTTAGGAAGATGGTCATGATCTCGTACCTGAGGGAAAGCCCTACCATTGTGATTATTTGCATGTGGACGACCTGGTGGTTGTGGTGCAGCTGGTTGCACGTAGTTCTGATTGCAACCTCATCCTTGTAATCTCCCACATAATCATCCTCCTCCGCATTAGCAACAGGAGCCACAGAAGTATCAACAGCAACACCAACAGTTTGGCCAAACGCAAGAGGAACACGGCTCACTCGGCGGAGATCTGTTTCGCGACATGGAGGTAGTCGTTGTTGTTGTTGTTGTTGGAGAGGTGCGTTAGGTGCAGCGGGTGGTGGTGGTGGAAG
Source organism: Triticum aestivum (assembly GCF_018294505.1). NCBI lineage: Eukaryota > Viridiplantae > Streptophyta > Magnoliopsida > Poales > Poaceae > Triticum > Triticum aestivum. Next base: position 337,093,657 of record NC_057800.1, on the reverse strand, counting down.
ACGCGCGAGCAATTCATTAAACTTGTTATCGAGCTTTGTTTCGAACATCTTCTACATGCCATCTATCTTCTCCATGGCCTCTTCAAATCTGTTTAGCACATCTTGCACCTGTCGACTCATCATTTGCTGAAATTTATCATGCAAATCCTTATTCGTCATGTTCTCCCAATCAGTCTCGTCGGCTTGTGATCCTGGCATGGTTAGCAGCAATAGAAACACACAAGAATATGATCCTACAGACTACTAACAAGAGGTGGTGGTGGGTGTCACAAATCCGTCAAGCAAATCTCAAATTCTTACCAGTTCTTACCCAGCAGCAGGCGGTGATCGGCAACCGTTGTAGTCAAAAACTCTCAAAGCTTGGATAGAGCGATTACCAGGGAGAGTCAAACGCACGACGTAGATGTATGTAGAGCTGGGAAGGCTTATAATATGGTAGCAAAAAGGGTTAGCAATAATCAATTCAGAGATGCAAAGTTGAATAAACGCTCAATGACGGTACTGTGCTGGTCCTAGGCTAGACTGTGCTAGAGACGCGAGCCTAGAACACCAACAAAATCACGGCGCGGCACGTAAACAAGGGAAAAGCACACTCTGGATTTTTTTTCCGCTCCTTTTTTTTGCGCTGTTTTTTTTGCGCTGCTTTTTTTTGCGAAAAATCACTATAATGGCGAGTGTCTCAAAACTCATCCTAGGTCAAACTGACAGGATGGACACGAATTTTTTTCGACCAAATTTTTTTTTCGACTGCCCGGACCCAAAAACTGGAAACGGGTCAAAAAAAACTTCCTATAATGGCACCTGTCTCAAAACACTCAGAAACACCTAAAAATAGGATAGCCAGAATTTTTTTCGAAAAATGCGTTTTCGAAAAATTTTGGGCCTAAACGGAGGGTGGTTTCCAGACTCTTTTTTTTTCTGAAACCTACTCCGGCAAGGAAACACGAATCGGAATCTAGATGGATCTCAAAAACACACCTAATATGCAAGGAACTCGGATTGGTGGTGGATATATGGTGGTGGTATATGGCAGCGGTGGTGGTATATGGCAGCGGTGGTAATATATGGATATGGATCGGTGGTGGTATATGGATACGGATTGGTGGTGGTATATGGATACGGATTCGGAGCGGTGGTGGTAGGTGACAGGGGCGATGATGATGGTGCGGTGGCGGCGTGACAACTTATGACCAGAACTCGAAACTCTAAAGGACTAGTGCTAAGACCAGCAACTAGACACGACGATGCAACCGCAAATTCAACAAAGCAAAACCCTAAAAAGATTATGCAAAGGCTCAGATTGGATCGGATATGATGAACTAACCCTAATTTTATTTTGGCTTTTTCGTGGACTGTAGGTATGAAGAACAGACTCGATCTAAACTACGAAAAACTGTAAAATCTCATCGAGCAACCTGGAAATCTGATACCACTTCATAGAGGCAAAGGTGTCCCGTCTTTCGATGAGATGAAGGATATCGCTTTGGTGGCAGTCGACTTTGACGATCCGACTACGAATGTGCGAGGACATCGCGCCTTAGAAATCGCTAAACCAACTCCGAGAGGTTATTGACCACGCCGGAGCACGATCAACCTGACCACGAGGGTCTGTTTCCAGCGAGCAAACAAAGAACAAGCAAGAAACTGAGATTGCAATCTGGATATTGCGAATATAAGATGAAAGCTTTATTGATCAAGGTGGGGTTCTGTGACGCCTTTGTCTGGTCGTTGAACACAGAAGAAGTACGCAAAGTTGCAGCTATGGCGAACTTTTAATCTAAACAAAACCCAAAGTCTAAACGATGCCCCAAGGGCTGTATATATGGAGGAAGAGGGGGGAATTTCGTGACCCTTGGTGGAGGAGTCCGAAATCAACCCTATCTCTTGTTTCCCCACACATACGGACTCTAAAAATAGCCTATACTTATGTATTTTGAAATTACATGGGCCTGGCCCAATAATAAGGTGACGCAGCACCTATAATAGCCTCAGGACGAAATTTATGAAGTGGCATCTTGTATATTTCGTCCAAGGCTTCATGCACCCATTATGGTGGCTTCAAAGTCCTGAAATCATCACTTGTAACTCCGTTCTTGTTCCCCTTGCGCATGCCATCATCTCCATGCTTGTTCTTAATCCAATGTTCATCCTTCTCCAAGCTAGGCCCTTCATTTGTAAGCAAAACAAATGTATCCAATTTAGGCAGCATCATATTCTCATGAACATTAGAATCATTACCAAGAAACGAAAGTACCTGGTAATTTAGTTGGCGTGCGCGAGCTCTAGTAATTGGTCCAGTATTTATAGCAGCAGGGGCTGTGGGTGTAACAATTGTATTGATGTCCTCATCAGAAAGTTGTAGAGAAAATCTTTGCTATGGGCTTCCAGTTTCTAGGGTCACGTCCTACAGTCAACATGTGCTCTGATACCATCTTGTAGCGACCTGACCCGAATGGATCAAGTCTCTGTGCTTAAGTGTCATCCCTGGATCGGTATGCTGACACACACAGTACTCGAGGATTTATAACAGAGGTAAATCAGATGTAAAAGTAACGTAAATACTATTACCTCAATCCAAAATAGCGGAAGTAACAAGGTTGTGGATTCCCATCAACACCAACGACAAAGTTGAGTGTAGAAATCATAACCCTAACGTATCACTTACTCGTCGTAAGAAATCCTGCAACATGAGACGTTGCAGCCACAGAGGGTCAGTACATTGAATGTACTGGCAAATTCACACTGTAGAGCAATGATGAATAATGGCTATCACTACATGCATATTTGGCTGGTGGAAAAGCTCTACGGTTATAAGGTTTTTGCGAAAAGCCAATTTTTCCCTACTGCAAAGGAATAAATTTATGTAACTATCATGGTGGTTGTTAAACATTGAGAATGGTTGACGGCATTCTCAATCCCAATTAAGTAATATCATTAAACCCAACAATATTCATTTAAAGTAACGTGATGAGATCAACAGGATAATCCGAGAACTAGATACTCAAGATGTCCATAACCGGGGACACGGCTAACCATGATTAGTTTATACACTCTGCAGAGGTTTGCACACTTTTCCCCACAAGACTCAATCGCCTCCGTTTGGTTTCTCGCACTACATGGTGTTTGAGAAGACGGATGACCGAGACATAGTCTTTCAGAAGCGCTAGCACCTTACGATGGGTAGACTGTACCACCTACATCCCCTACATCTGCTAGTCTACCACTGTAAATAAAAAGAAGTACTAAACGTACTCCAAAAATTCCAAAATAAATTTTCACGGGCTTCTAAAATCAAGCCGCACAAGGTGAACATTTATTTGGGCCCTAAATGCAATTTTGAAAAACGCATATTTTTCCTAAATTCAAATAAAATACCGAAAAACTCCGAAATAAAATCTTATTTGATTTTTTATTAAAACCTCAATATTTCTTTATTTTGGGAAAGTCATTTTATTCCCTCTCTCATATTTTTGTAATAGAAATAATTGATGATAAAATAAATAAAATCAAATGATCCTATTCTCAACATTTGAGAAAACTCAAATATGAAAATAACGAAATCCCCAACTCTCTCCGTGGGTCATTGAGTTGCATAAAGTTTCAGAATTGGAAATGTTTTCCAAATGAAATTCAAATATTTTCAACACCCCATGTCATTTAAATAAATGGAAGAAGTCATGTCATCTTCTCTCCAGGGTTTTGTGATGAAAAGAATTTGAATTCTCGGGGATCAGAAGAAAAAGGTGAAAGTTTGGGAAAGTCCTTTTATTCCCTCTCATTTAACTTTCAAAAAGTTTCGAATTTCACTCACTTTTAGACAATCAATCAACCAATCAATCAAATCTATCTATCTGTTTATAATATTCCAAAATTTAGAATTTTGGGATGTTACAGAAGGATGATTGCTATGATGACTGTTATGATCCCTATGATTCTTTTGAAATATCCCTTTTTGATGATGCTTGCTATGCTTGTGGCCAAGATGCCAATATGAATGATGCTTATGGAGATGAACTTGCTATAGTTCCTTATGTTAAACATGAAATTGTTGCTATTGCACCCACGCATGATAGTCCTATTATCTTTTTGAATTCTCCCGACTACACTATATCGGAGAAGTTTGCACTTATTAAGGATTACATTGATGGGTTGCCTCTTACCGTTGCACATGATGATTTTGATGAATATAATATGCATGTGCTTGCTGCTCCTACTTGCAATTATTATGAGAGAGGAACTATATCTCCACCTCTCTATGTTTCCAATATGATAAAATTGCAAGAAACTGTTTATATTATGCATTGGCCTTTACTAGGTGTGCATGAATTGTTCTTTTATGACATGCCGATGCATAGGAAGAGAGTTACACTTCATCATTGCTTGATATATGTTGCTTTGTGCTCACTACTAAATTACAAATCATTGTTAATTAAAATTGGCTTTGATATACCTTGGGATCCGGGTGGATTCACTACTTGAGCACTATATGCCTAGCTTAATGGCTTTAAAGAAAGCGCTGCCAGGGAGACAACCGGAAGTTTTAGAGAGTCATTTATTTCTTTTGGGTGGTTTCATATAGTTTTAAAATAACAAAAATAAAGAGGGGAACCCAAAACTTTTTCAAAAAGGAAAGTGAGAGTGAGAAAGACAAGCATTGTTGAAGTGGGAGAGCTCCTTGAACTTTGTTCATGCTCACTGAAACTTTGTGAATCTTGATTACAGAAACTTTTCAACAAAAATAATTATCCCCTTGTACAATCCCATTGTATTATAAAAATAATGTGCCAAGGTTTGCCTTTAGGATGTTTACATTTGCTTGATGGTTTGTACGGTGCAGGACAGAAACTTTGGCTGTAGTGCGCGATTTTACATTTTTAGCTGGAACGTAAAATGGTTCTGATTCTTTCTGCACTGTCTTCCTATACAAATTGTTTATTGTTCCTAATTTTTTCAGAATTTTTCAACTATCAGAAGGATGCTGAATGTTCAGATTGCTACAGACTGTTCTGTTTTAGACAGATTCTGTTTTTGATGCATAGTTTGCTTGTTTTGATGAAACTATCAATTTATATCAGTGGATTAAGCCATGAAAAAGTTATATTACAGTAGACACAATGCAAAAAAATGAATTGGTTTACAATAGTACCTAGAGTAGTGATTTGCTTTATTATACTAACGGATCTTACAGAGTTTTCTGTTGAAGTTTTGTGTGGATGAAGTGTTCGATGATTGAGAAGGTTTCGATGTGAGAAGAAGGAAGAGAGGCAAGATCTCAAGCTTGGGGATGCCCGATACACCCCAAGTAAATATTCAAGGAGACTCAAGCGTCTAAGCTTGGGGATGCTGGGGAGGCATCCCCTCTTTCTTCAGCAAATATCGGTATGTTTACAGGATTCGTTTCGTTCATGCGATATGTGCAATCTTGGAGGGTCTTTTGCATTTAGGTTTTTATTTTTCTTTTATGCACCATGCTGGTATGAGATAGTCCTTGGTTGATTTATAGAATGCTCTTTGTACTTCACTTATATCTTTTGAGTATGGCTTTATAGAATGCTCTTTGCACTTCACTTATATCTTTTGAGTATGGCTTTATAGAATGCTTCATGTGCTTCACTTATATCATTTGAAGTTTGGATTGCCTGTTTCTCTTCACTTAGACAACCGCCATTTGTAGAATGCTCTTTTTCTTCACTTATATTTGTTAGAGCACGGGCACATCTTTTGTAGAAAGAATTAAACTCTCTTGCTTCACTTATATCTATTTAGAGAGATGACAGGAACTGGTCATTCACACGGTTAGTCATAAAATCCTACATAAAACTTGTAGATTGCTGAATATGATATGTTTGATTCCTTGCAATAGTTTTGCGATATAAGGATGGTGATATTAGAGTCATGCTAGTCGGGTAATTGTGAAATTGGGAAATACTTGTGTTGAGGTTTGCAAGTCCCGTAGCATGCACGTATGGTGAACCGTTATGTAACAAAGTCGGAGCATGAGGTGTTTATTGATTGTCTTCCTTATGAGTGGCGGTCGGGGACGAGCGATGTTCTTTTCCTACCAATCTATCCCCGTAGGAGCATGCGCGAAGTACTTTGTTTCGATGACTAATAGATTTTTGCAATAAGTATGTGAGTTCTTTATGACTAATGTTGAGTCAATGGATTATACACACTCTCACCCTTCCATCATTGCTAGCCTCTCTAATACCGCGCAACTTTAGGCGGTACCATAAACCCACCATATACCTTCCTCAAAACAGCCACCATACCTACCTATTATGGCACTTCCATAGCCATTCGGAGATATATTGCCATGCAACTTCCATCATCATGATATACATGACTTGAGAATCATTGTCATATTGCTTTGCATGATCGTAAGATAGCTATCATGATGTTTTCATGGCTTGTCCATTTTTTGATGTCATTGCTATGCTAGATCATTGCACATCCCGGTACACCGCCAGAGGCATTCATATAGAGTCATATCTTTGTTCTAGTATCGAGTTGTAATATCGAGTTGTAAGTAAATAAAAGTGTGATGATCATCATTATTAGAGCATTGCCCCGGTGAGGAAAGGATGATGGAGACTATGATTCCCCCACAAGTCGGGATAAGACTCCGGACTTTATGAAAAATAAAAGAGGCCAAAGAAGCCCAAATAAAAAAAGAGGCAAAAGAAGCCCAAATAAAAAAGAGGCCAAAGAAGCCCACCAAAAAAATAAAAAAAATAAAAAAAATTAAAAAAATGAGAGAAAAAGAGAGAAGGGGCAATGCTACTATCCTTTTACCACACTTGTGCTTCAAAGTAGCACCATGTTCTTCATATAGAGAGTCTCTTGAGTTATCACTTTCATATACTAGTGGGAATTTTCATTATAGAACTTGGCTTGTATATTCCGATGATGGGCTTCCTCAAATGCCCGAGGTCTTCATGAGCAAGCAAGTTGGATGCACACCCACTTAGTTTCAATTGGAGCTTTCATACACTTATAGCTCTAGTGCATCCGTTGCATGGCAATCCCTACTCACTCACATTGATATCTATTGATGAGCATCTCCATAGCATGTTGATACGCCTAGTTGATGTGAGACTATCTTCTCCTTTTTGTCTTGTCCACCATCATATTCTATTCCACCTATAGTGCTATGTCCATGGCTCACGCTCATGTATTGCGTGAAAGTTGAAAAGGTTTGAGAACGTCAAAAGTATGAAACAATTGCTTGGCTTGTCATCGGGGTTGTGCATGATGTGAATATTTTGTGTGGTGAAGATGGAGCATAGCCAGCCTATATGATTTTGTAGGGATAACTTTCTTTGACCATGTTATTTTGAAAAGACATGATTGCTTTATTAGTAGGCTTGAAGTATTATTGTTTTTATGTCAAATGATAGACTATTGCTTTGAATCACTCGTGTCTTAATATTCATGCCATGATTAGACATATGATCAAGATTATGCTAGGTAGCATTCCACATCAAAAATTATCTTTTTTATCATTTACCTACTCGAGGACGAGCAGGAATTAAGCTTGGGGATGCTGATACGTCTCCGTCGTATCTATAATTTTTGATTGTACCATGCCAATATTATTCAACTTTCATATACTTTTTGGCAACTTTTTATATTATTTTTGGACTAACATATTGATCCAGTGCCCAGTGCCAGTTCCTGTCTATTGCATGTTTTTGGTTTCACAGAATATCCATATCAAACGGAGTCCAAGCGGGATAAAAACGGATGGAGCTTATTTTTGGAAAATATGGAAAATTCGGAAGTAAAATCAATGCGAACCAGTGCCCGAGGTGGTCACGAGGCAGGGGGCGCCCCCCCCTTAGGGCGCGCCCCTACCCTCATGAGCCCACTGTAAGGTAGTTGACGCTCTTCTTTTGCCGCAAGAAAGCTAATATTCGGAAAAAATCACGACGAAGGTTTCAAGCCAATCAGAGTTACGGATCTCCATATATACGCGAAGCGGTGAAACAGAGCCAGAAGAGAATGCAGAAATAGAGAGCAACAGAGAGATAGATCCAATCTCGGAGGGGCTCTCGCCCCTTCCATGCCATGGAGGCCAAGGACCAGAGGGGAAACCCTTTTCCCATCTAGGGAGGAGGTCAAGGAAGAAGAGGAAGAAGGGGGCCCCTCTCCCCCTCTCCTCCGGTGGCGCCGGAACGCCGCAGTGGCCATCATCATCATCACCGCGATCTACATCAACACCTCCGCCATCTTCACCAACATCTCCATCACCTTCCCCCCTCTATCTATAGCGGTCCACTCTCCCGCAACCCGTTGTACCCTCTACTTGAACATGGTGCTCTATGCTTCATATTATTATCCAATGATGTGTTGCCATCCTATGATGTCTGGGTAGATTTTCGTTGTCCTATCGGTGGTTGATGAATTGCTATGATTGATTTAATTTTCTTGTGGTTATGTTGCTGCCCTTTGGTGCCCATCATATGATTGCACGCGTGGACCACACCATAGAGTTAGTTGTATGTTGATAGGACTATGTATTGGAGGGCAAGAGTGACAGAAGCTTCAACCTAGCATAGAAATTGATGCATACGGGATTGAAGGGGGACCAATATATCTTAATGCTATGGTTGGGTTTTACCTTATGAACATTAGTAGTTGCGGATGCTTGCTAATAGTTCCAATCATAAGTGCATAGAATTCCAAGTCAGGGATGACATGCTAGCAGTGGCCTCTCCCACATAATACTTGCTATCGGTCTAGTAAAGTAGTAAATTGCTTAGGGGCAATTTCGCAACTCCTACCACCACCTTTCCACACTTGCTATATTTACTTTATTGTTTCTTTATCTAAACAGCCCCTACTTTTTATTTACGTACTCTTTATTATCTTGCAAACCTATCCAACAACACCTACGAAGTACTTCTAGTTTCATACTTGTTCTAGGTAAAGCGAATGTCAAGCGTGCGTAGAGTTGTATCGGTGGTCGATAGAACTTGAGGGAATATTTGTTCTACCTTTAGCTCCTCGTTGGGTTCGACACTCTTACTTATCGAAAACTGTTGCGATCCCCTATACTTGTGGGTTATCACACGCCGTGTCGAGAGGACCAAGGCGGTGGACTATGGCGAGGCCAAGTAAGGGAACGACCCGGAGCCGAGGAAGACTCCGCAGTTGTTTCCCATGTGGAGTGGGTACGAGGGTTTACTTGTCCGGTCGCGGTATGAGGCTACCTTCGCCGGAGAATAATAGGAGGTGTGGGTGAGTACAGGGATAGCCAGGCCACGGATGCGAGTATGGTGGGGCCGTGAGGCTTGCCCGGCAGCACAGCCGGCCACGGGAGGCAGGAGCAGGCCGTTCCGCGGGCGCTGGTTTGGGCGGCTGGAGTAGGAAGATCAGAGACTGAGGTAGCACGATTACCATTAGATTGACATCTAACGGTCTGACGTTGGTAGAGTCGATTGTTGACTAAGTTTTATTTGAGAAACCTTGTGTATGCATGAACTTAGTGGGCCCATAAGTCAGCCTCCAAATCTGTGGTAGACAACATAGAGCGAATTTGCTATTTATTTTCTATAATTTGCAGCCCATTTGCTAATTCTTAAGGAACTTATTACAGCGCATTTTCTGCCCGGGACCACGGTTAAAAAGTTCAACCTTATTTTGCATATTTCGGTGGAGTCCGAACTGTTTTAATCCAGAAATGATAACATTTACTTTTTTAAAACTTATTGATTTGCCAAATAAAATATCATTTTGTTTTTGTAAGCTAATAAGATGTGAGACAATTGAGTTGGTTTTAGGGAAAATCAGTGGTAAAAAAATCAGCGCTAGGAGGGAAAACAACAACAGTAAAATAAGGATGTAAAGATGAAAAGGGAACTTTATGTATTTTCAATATAAATAATATGTGTATATGAACTAGTAAAACTATAGGTAGAGGTTAGAAAACATAAGTAGGACATGGTGTTTCAATAGGAAAATAGAACTGGGTTGTGTTTGATTCAGTAAAAAAATTGCATTTAGATGTTCTAAGACAAAATATATCTAAGGCTGGCGGGCCAGAGGCCAGTTGATACCTGCTGGATCTTTGTGCCCTGTTGTCGTCATGGGTTGGGCCTGTTAAAAACAATACCAAGCTTGGGCAGTCTACAGCCCAGTTTAAACTTGCTCGACCTAAAAAAACAATATACCTGCTGGATCCCAGTTATCAGTCTGTACTTGCAGAATTCTCTCGTTTATTGACTATGTTGAAAACTTCATGGGTTTCACCGCCTCAGATGTCAGAATAATTTTTCCATCGTGATAATAAGTGCATGCACTTGCTTGCGTACGGCCATGGACCTGCTGGTTTTGTATGATTCGGCTTTGTATGGACAGCCGTCTTGTGGTTCCCCGGACGAATTTCATGCAAATCGGATGGTTTTCAGTGAAAGCGGACTAAATTCATTGCATTTTACATATTTATTTCATTATGGAATATTTTACATATTTCAACTAATAATAACGGACTAGGCCTTTTTTGGTCCATGGGAGGCGCTTCACGATTGAGGTCGCGACACTTAACTGTTCTGGAAGGCCCAAATCCATCGCTCATCTCTTTTAAAACTTTGCAGCTGGGCTTGGCATGCCACAACCCAGTTCCAATGTGTTGCGTCCAACTATCCGCTTGTGAAACTGGATGGATCCCCTGCGTACTTCGAAGATGTAAAAAAATTGGAGACCTGGGAATTCGAACGGTAGGTGCTTATGCTACCCATCAAATAAAAATCAGGTGCCTAAAAATTCGTTTCAAAACAAATGATTCAGCTTTATATCCACATCGACTCTCGACATGATGGTTGGAAGCAAATGCCAAGTTCATACCGAAAGATCCTTAACAACAATGCCAACTTGCAGACGACTAGGTAGTACAGGTACCAATACCAAACTAACTTATAATCCTTTTGGTCCTGGCCCTAGTGTTCGTCTGGTTGAAAATGTTGTAGAGGACCATCTCCTGCTCCTTCTCTTACTCCAAGTCCCCGAGGTGGTACTGGTGCATCACCGAGTTGGTCCTTTGCTGGTTGAAGTTCTTGTTGGTGTGCAGCACCAGTACCTTTTTGCTACCCGTCTGCCGACCGTTGACCATCGCGTGCATGCCGCACTCTAACTGTATCTTCCAATGCATCTGCATGCCCCTTTTGAACACCCTAGAGTTGTGCTGGAAGAAATGCTTGCTTAGGCCACTCAGTGTGATACCTGTAGTATTGTCGAATACAGGTTTTAGTGTATGTAGTTGGCATTTTCATAACATCTTTGGCATGTTGCAATCACTTGTTTCACTTTTTATTAATTGTCAAATTGTAATTGCTTCAGTAGGTCTGCGTCTAAAAAGAAAAATAGAGCTATAAACAAAGGAATATGTTTGTGCAAGTAGACGACTGATCAGTGTCTCACCTGGAAGTTTCTCAGGATGGGTGTAGCATATGGCATGTTCGATGTCGATGGTTTGTGTGAACAAATCGATGACAGGATGATATCTCGTGCTGTCAGCACTCACTTTGGCCTCAAGGTGGTCGATTAGCTCTTGATCCATGGGATCGAACTTGACGCCAGCCACAACACCGTCCAATCCTTCTTGGACTTGCATCGGTTAATTCCAGTTAAATGGTACTCAATGTATGATCAATCGACTGTTTGAAGTAAATGATGAAAGATTTCGACAGATAAGTGGTACACCAAAGCTTAAGTCCACAATACCCGAAAAAACTGGGGTCTCGGCTTCATTACCACATGTAGACTCTAAAGACTTGAAAACCCCCATAAAGATCAAAATCATAATATAGGGCAACGGGACGAATACTCACAGGAGCGGCCTTGCTGGTTCCTTCCTTCATCCGCCTAGCTTGAAGAGCATCCTTGTTGAGATTGATTTTTTCAACGTCTTCCTTTTGACTACTTGCAATGAAGTATAGCAACTCCAGTAGCTCATCGCTCATCGTACCAAATGGATTGGAACAAGGCGCCAGCTGGGAGGCGGGGAGGCGGGGAGAGAATAGGAGAGAGATTTTGTAGAGAATGTGAGAGTGCTGTTGTAGTACGAGAGGGGTGAGCCGAACATGCTGCTGGGACTCTTGTGTCACCTCACGCGTAGCGTGTTGTCACATTAATTCAATGTGAGGATATGTTGAATAATTTGACCGACATATACTAGTACTACTACTGTACTACTTACTAGTCATATTTAGTGTCACATTTTAACCATAGGTTTAACCAAAAAATGTCAATGCATGTCACCGAAAATTATTCCATTGGAAACTATGTTTAAATACGAATCCAACGATATAATTTTTTGTGACATGCATTAACATTTAGTTAGTTAAATTATGGTCAAAATTTGACACAAATTAGGAAGGGGACCAATAAACCAGGAGGGAGGTAGTAGTACGAGTAGCGCAATATATGGTATAGAGGACTACTGCAAATTTAGAAATGGAATACGAAGTTGCAAGGCTGCACGACAGACTTTGTAGGCTACATGAGTAATACAAAATATAATTCCCATTGGACAACACTTTCACCAAAAAGTATGCACTTGAAGCCTAATTGACATATATATGGCTTCTGCACAGCATCTCCATCATCATTATCAGTACATCCTACGCAGGTGAGTGAGGATGCACTTGGTCCCAGAAAGGTATCTATCCTTCAAACTAACTATAGTATATAATATCCAACAAAAGAGGGTCATGCGACAGCAGCAGGATACATGGCTCGGTCTAGATATCACTACGAATCAAGTTGTGCATATTTGCTGTTGGCATGAACCACATCGCCGCATGTCAGGTTTGCAAAATCCATTCATCGCATGGAAGCTTGATGCCTTTCACACACTGAAGATTATCTGGCAATAAGCTGTGTCGATGAATCTCTGGATATGGTGATTCAAGAAACCCATGGTACGATGTGTAAACACAGTTCCCCTGGCGAATGGAAGTTGCATCGCATGGTAATCATCGCCGGTGATATGATTGATGATTGGTTGGATGATCGGATAATTGAGCCCGAGGAACATGGAGTGGTTACCGAGGCTGTAAACCCACCTCCAGTTGAATACGCATGTTCCAATGGAGCTGTGATCTTTCTCAAACACGTAGCAGCCATAGCCATCACAATCACGAGCGCCCCAGGCATTGTACTACATGTGGTTTGATGAAATGGTTTGGTCAATTTGGTACGTGCGAATGAGCATCAAATGACCACCGTCAGTTGAACGGGTGATAAACCACCACCCATTGACTTGCATATTTCCAGGTCCTGGAATCATGAAGGCCAACGCATTTGCGTCTACTGCAACTAATCAAATTGGAGACCAAAAGGAAAAAATATACACTCATGTTCATAGTATGTGTGGAATTAAGATTATTATAACAGCGACACATATCATAGAAAGAGAATTGCAATGCCGTGGTCATAATCATACCCCAAGTTAAAAAAATTAAGCCAATGGTTTTCATATTCTAGCAATATGTCATGGTTCAAACATCGTGTAAAAATGAGAGGAAAATAGCTATGACAGGGGCTACTCATATTCTACCATGGCAGTTACTACTATTCTCATATCAACTCTAAACAATAACATGCGTGGTTATAAAAATCTTGGAAATGAGAGTAACATATAGCAATCATGAGGTTATACTCATAATATATATTGTAACAATCATTAGATGCAAATTGTTCTCATATCAACTCTAACAATAACTTGGGTGGTCATAAAAATCTAGGAAATGAGAGGAACATATAGCAATGATGTGGTTATAGACATACTATATATTCTAAATTTCTAACAATCAACATGCAGTCGTATTCATAAGGTAAAGATGAGATGAGATGAGATAGAATAATTACACGACGATAGATTCCACCAGTATAGGCAGCCAATCTGTGTGTTGACCGCGTAAATGATGCCATCATGCACTATAGCATCAGACAGAAATGGAGGCTCAACAGGATTGATGATGAGTCATAACCATGTATGGCGACCGGATTCCAGATAGACTAATCCAATGTCGAACAAGGCAATGAGCTTGCAATCCATGTAGTCTTCTGATGGTGTGGGCACTTTGCAGATTACAACCTTCAGCAAATGGAGGTCGCACCAAAAGCTCGATGCGTCTCGTGCATAGTAGGCAGGAGTGTCCGGCGGGTCGCATGGCTTGATGGCGGCGGTATCAAAAGATGGAAGGGTGATTTCTCACTGGGTGTAGATATCCACGAGACGCCACAGACTACCAGATTGGTGGATGAGGATGATCCAGTTGGACTTCATGCCAGCCCAGTAGTGGTCGCACATGCAGGATAGGTGAACGGGTAGTGGTAGCATGTCGAGGGGCACCACGGCAACCTCCGTAGGATCGTCAAGTCAGTGTCTGGGCCGTATTTGCATAGCCGTATTTGCGGAAGCGTGCTCCACTGGAAAACATGATGGCAATACTGGGTAAGGCTGATTTAGTAACACCAACATGCTGGTTCAGCTTAATAATTAAGTGTCCCATCTGGTGCAACGTGTATTGTCACTTCACTGTGAAGACTAGTTGAATAGTTCTCTCTGATCGAGATGGGGAATAATGGATCCCCAAGACTTCCTATCTATAGTATCCCTATGCCTCTACTCTCATCCTGTCCAACGAGATGAAACATTGGCCAAGGCACCCGGCGCCAAAAATGTAGGAGTACTAGTAGTACTTTGTGTCAAACTTTGTCCATCTATTTAACTAATAAAATGTTAATGCATGTCACCAAAAATCATATCACTGAATTCGTATTTGAACATAGTTTTTAATGGTTTAGTTTTTTTATGACATGCATTGACACTTTGTTAGTTAAATTTATGGTCAAAATTTTACACTAAGTATGAAGGGGACCATTAAACCAGGACGGAGGTTTATATACAGGTCAATAAAAAGTCATCAACCAAGGTAAGTAGTAAATGATGAGTGCCCGAAGAATTTTTTTCCGAAAGTACTGAATAATGGGCTTGTTTTCCTCAAGGAAATTGTGTTTATGAACGTATTAATTGGAATGCATGCGTGAGGAACAAATGACCAGAACTTTTACATGCATTGGTGAGTTTTATCTTAATTCTTGCATGCAATGTTTTAATGAAGCTTGAAATATGAACATGTCAATGGGAGGGAGTAAAAGCCTCATGGATGCATGCATGATGCAACACTCACACGTACACATGCATGCACGCAACACTCACGCATCCATGCGGCACACATCACACGATGCAACACACACGCTCACGCTCAAGTGCTCAACCTACTCCCTCCATCTGTGAAAGATTGTACATATAGAGATTTACACATTGACCAAGAGGAACCGGAACTTCATGGCATAATTAACTCCCAAAAGTAGCAGACTTATGTGTGCATGCGACCATTGAGAGAAGAAGATTAAATGAAGGTTGTTGCATGTTGTAATTAAGGATAGACATGTAGCCTATAGCTAGAACAGAAGTTGGTGGATTAATCAATCAATATCGATTAGATTAAAGGCCAAGTGCATTGGAAGTGTAGATGTACACTCTTTGTTGGAAAATTTTCTAATGCTAGATATACAGTCTTCACGGACCGAGGGAGTACACGTGCATGCACTCACATACACAGCCAGGGTGGTTTGCGCGCAAGGGTTGGACTCCTGTCGCGCCTGCGTAAAGTTTTGTTTAACTGATTTCTTTGCTCTACAAACTAATAGGTGGGACCCAGAAACCAAGTGTCAATTTAACCAGGCAAAAAAGTGCCACGTCGACTATGTGATAGGTTAGTAGGGTGCAATACGGTGTTTTACAGTGAGCTAGTGACCATATAATCACCGCAAAACTATATGGTGACAGTAATGAGCGTATTGTTAGATACGTTGACTGCCAGTGTATTTTTTCGTTTCAAATTAAGACATATTAACCAGAAAGGATAGTATGGACTAGTACTGTTTTGTTGTGTCCCGTCAACTCGCCGAACGAGGAGAAGCTTCCTTACTACACCCTCTCCCTCGCCCATGTGCGGTGGCTCACATGATGAGGAGAAGCTTGCTTACTACATACGCCTACACCCTCTCCCTCGCCCATGCATGCGGTGGCTCGTAGAACGAGGAGAGGGTTTTGACCACAGCGCCCTCTCCCTCTACCTCACCCTCGCAGTGGACATGCAGCAGTTCATTCGGTGTCATATTGCTAGAAGCATATTGTACTATAGTATCATCATTGTTGGACCTTTCGAAGAGGCGAAGAGCCAAGTGCAAGCTTCAAAGGAGTACGAACTATTGAACCTCCTGAAGAGGCAAAGAGCCAAGTGCAAGGTTTTATAGGAGTTGTCGTCCTAGTAGGAGTACTACAACTATAGCGAACGATGCTATAGTATGATGCCGACACATCACCTATATCAAAAGCTATTCCACCTTTTTTCTCATAGAGCGTGTTGGAGCCCGTGCAACATCCACACAAGTTGCATGTACACATAACACATTTACTAGTAATAAATTATAAAGGACAAATGCCAGTATGCCACACAAGTTCATCTCCACTTCATGTGATATATTTGTGCACAACTAGTCTACATATATTCACAGCGTTGCCATTCACAATTTACCATACTCCACTTACACGTTATAGATGGGCTCCATGTCCTCCTCCAGGTTCCTGTCCTAGGTGTTCTTCATGGATGGCACAATCCATAGCGGTGGGCAACAGGAATCATTGTCGCAGGTTTCTAGTCCGGTTCCACATGATGGAGTCTCATCCAAGCTAAAGCGGCATAAATCAGGGATAACGTGTCACAGCATGTCATTCATCCGGCGGTGCACACTGAAGACACAACCATGCTTCATGAATGGCAGGCCTTTGGTGTCGTGCACGGAAGGTGGCAGTCGCTTCACAATGGGGTAGTTGTCCCCAATGAAAAGTGAGTACTCTCCAAGAGAGTGTTCCTCGGCACCCACATAGCATCACGTGGGTTGAACTCGGCGCCGTTCACCCAGTACATGCGGCATCTCAAATGTATTCATAAGGTAAGGATGAGATGAGATAGAACAATTACACGACGATAGATTCCCCCAGTATAGGCAGCCAATCTGTGCGTCGACCGCGTAAATGATGCCATCATGCACTATAGCATCAGACAGAAATGGAGGCTCAACAGGATTGATGATGAGTCATAACCATATATGGCGACGGATTCCAGATAGACTAATCCAATGTCGAACAAGGCAATGAGCTTGTAATCCATGTAGTCTTCTGATGGTGTGGGCACTTCGCAGATTACATCCTTCAGCAAACGGAGGTCGCACCAAAAGCTCGATGCGTCTCGTGCATAGTAGGCAGGAGTGTCCGGCGGGTCTCATGGCTCGATGGCGGCGGTATCCAAAGATGGAAGGTTGATTTCTCACTGGGTGTAGATATCCACGAGACGCCACGGACTACCGGATTGGTGGATGAGGACGATCCAGTTAGACTTCATGCCAGCCAAGTAGTGGTCGCACATGAAGGATAGGTGAACGGGTAGTGGTAGCATGTCGAGGGGCACCACGGCAACCTCCCTAGGATCGTCAAGTCGGTGTCTGGGCAACCTGTGAGGATCGAGCACCAGCAAGCAGGGTGTCTTGAAAAGGGTCGGCCGGTTGCAGAAGATTAGATGGAACAAAGGCACCGAGCATGCGGCTAGACGCATGGTGTTGAGCAGTTCCATATGATTACAAATGTGCTCCAAGAAAACATCGGGGAGGGAATTCCAATCGTGGCTGTGCGTGTCAGGCGGTTCTGCCGTAGGGTTTTTTAGGGCGCTGAGTGATTGAGGTTTTCGGTGCTTGCGAGCGAGCGGGGAAGTGGATTCGGGCGGGCGAGCGAGCAAAGAAGATGGCATGTGCAGCCGAGCAGTGAGCGGGGTGGGGGGGATATGGTACGCGCGAGCTACAA
Source organism: Triticum aestivum (assembly GCF_018294505.1). Classification (NCBI taxonomy): domain Eukaryota; kingdom Viridiplantae; phylum Streptophyta; class Magnoliopsida; order Poales; family Poaceae; genus Triticum; species Triticum aestivum. The sequence continues at coordinate 337,075,722 of NC_057800.1, read as the reverse complement.
AGGAATATGGAGCGGGCGGGCAAGCAGTGAGTGGGGGGAAATGGTGTGCGGACGGCGATGGGGAAGAGAGGAGGAAGAAGAGGGAAAGACGGGGAAGATAGTGCATTAAATCTCAATTCTACTAGTAGTACTACCAGGATATACCGTTCTTCGGAGTGTAAATAGTTAAGCCGATGACATGTGGATCTACCTCAAGAGGGCCCATATTCAGTTAATGGAAGAGAGAGGTGCGTAGCCGTATTTGCAGAAGCGTCCTCCACTGGCAAACATGATGGCAATACTGGGTAAGGCTGATTTAGTAACACCAACACGCTGGTTCAGCTTAATAATTAAGTGTCCCTTTTGGTGCAGCGTGTATTGTCACTTCACTGTGAAGACTAGTTGAATAGTTCTCTCTAATCGAGCTGGGGAATAATGGATCGCCAATACTTCCTATCTATAGTATCCCTATGCCTCTACTCTCATCCTGTCCAACGAGATGAAAGCTTGGCCAAGGCACCCGGCGCCAATAATGTAGGAGTACTAGTAGTACTTTGTGTCAAACTTTGTCCATCTATTTAACTACTAAAATGTTAATGCATGTCACCAAAAATCATATCACTGAATTCGTATTTGAACATAGTTTTTAATGGTATAGTTTTTTATGACATGCATCGACACTTTGTTAGTTAAATTTATGGTCAAAATTTTACACTAAGTACGAAGGGGACCATTAAACCAGGACACAGGTTTATATACAGGTCAATAAAAAGTCATCAACCAAGGTAAGTAGTAAATGATGAGTGCCCGAAGAAATTTTTTTCCGAAAGTACTGAATAATGGGCTTGTTTTCCTCAAGGAAATTGTGTTTATGAACGTATTAATTGGAATGCATGCGTGAGGAATAAATGACCAGAACTTTTACACGCATTGGTGAGTTTTCTCTTAATTCTTGCATGCAATGTTTTAATGAAGCTTGAAATATGAACATGTCAATGGGAGGGAGTAAAAGCCTCATGGATGCATGCATGATGCAACACTCACACGTACACATGCATGCACGCAACACTCACGCATCCATGCGGCACACATCACACGATGCAACACACACGCTCACGCTCAAGTGCTCAACCTACTCCCTCCATCCGTGAAAGACTGTACATATAGAGATTTACACATTGACCAAGAGGAACCGGAACTTCATGGCATAATTAACCCCCAAAAGTAGCAGACTTATGTGTGCATGCGACCATTGAGAGAAGAAGATTAAATGAAGGTTGTTGCATGTTGTAATTAAGGATAGACATGTAGCCTATAGCTAGAGCACAAGTTGGTGCATTAATCAATCAATATCGATTAGATTAAAGGCTAAGTGCATTGGAAGTGTAGATGTACACTCTTTGTTGGAGAATTTTCTAATGCTAGATATACAGTTTTCACGAACTGAGGGAGTACACGTGCATGCACTCACATACACAGCCAGGGTGGTTTGCGCGCAAGGTTTGGACTCCTGTCGCGCCTGCGTAAAGTTTTGTTTAACTGATTTCTTTGCTCTACAGACTAATAGGTGGGACCCAGAAACCAAGTGTCAATTTAAATAGTCAAAAAAGTGCCACGTCGACTATGTGATCGGTTAGTTGGGTGCAATACGGTGTTTTACAGTGAGCTAGTGACCGTATAATCACCGCAAAACTATATGGTGACAGTAATGAGCGTATTGTTACATACGTTGACTGGCAGTGTATTTTTTTCGTTTCAAATTAAGCCATATTAACCAGAAACGATAGAATATGGACTAGTACTGTTTTGATGTGTCCCATCAACTCACCGAACGAGGAGAAGCTTGCTTACTACGCCCTCTCCCTCGCCCATGTGCGGTGGCTCACAGGATGAGGAGAAGCTTGCTTACTACATACGCCTACACCCTCTCCCTGGCCCATGCATGCGGTGGCTCGTAGAACGAGGAGAGGGTTTTGACTACAGCGCCCTCTCCCTCTCCCTCACCCTCGCAGTGGACGTGCAGTAGTTCATTCGGTGTCATATTGCCAGAAGCATATTGTACTATAGTATCATCATTGTTGGACCTTCCGAAGAGGCGAAGAGCCAAGTGCAAGCTTCACAGGAGTACGAACTATTGAACCTCCTGGAGAGGCAAAGAGCCAAGCGCAAGGTTTTATAGGAGTTGTCGTCCTAGTAGGAGTACTACAACTATAGTGAACGATGCTATAGTATGATGCCGGCACATCACCTATATCAAAAGCTATGCCACCTTTTTTTCTCATAGAACGTGTTGGAGCCCGTGCAACATCCACACAAGTTGCATGTACACATAACACATTTACTAGTAATAAATTATAAAGGACAAATGCCAGTATGCCACACAAGTTCATCTCCACTTCATGTGATATATTTGTGCACAACTAGTCTACATATATTCACAGCGCTGCCATTCACAATTTACCATGCTCCACTTACACGTTATAGATGGGCTCCATGTCCTCCTCCAGGTTCCTGTCCCAGGTGTTCTTCATGGATGGCACAATCCATAGCGGTGGGCAACGGGAATCATTGTCGCAGGTTTCTAGTCCGGTTCCACATGATGGAAACTCATCCAAGCTAAAGCGGCATAAATCAGGGATAACGTGTCACAGCATGTCGTTCATTCGGCGGTGCGCACTGAAGACACAACCATGCTTCATGAATGGCAGGCCTTTGGTGTCGTGCACGGAAGGTGGCAGTCGCTTCACAATGGGGTAGTTGTCCCCGATGAAAAGTGAGTACTCTCCAAGAGAGTGTTCCTCGGCACCCACATAGCATCACGTGGGTTGAACTCGGCGATGTTCACCTAGTACACGCGGCATCTCAAATGTATTCATAAGGTAAAGATGAGATGAGATAGAACAATTACACGACGATAGATTCCACTAGTATAGGCAGCCAGTCTGTGCGTCGACCGCGTAAATGATGCCATCATGCACTATAGCATCAGACAGAAATGGAGGCTCAACAGGATTGATGATGAGTCATAACCATGTATGGCGACCATATTCCAGAAAGACTAATCCAATGTCGAACAAGGCAATGAGCTTGTAGTCCATGTAGTCTTCTGATGGTGTGAGCACTTCGCAGATTACAACCTTCAGCAAACGGAGGTCGCACCAAAAGCTCGATGCGTCTCGTGCATAGTAGGCAGGAGTGTCTGGCGGGTCGCATGGCTTGATGGCGGCGGTATCCAAAGATGGAAGGGTGATTTCTCACTGGGTGTAGATATCCACGAGACGCCACAGACTATCGGATTGGTGGATGAGGACGATCTAGTTGGACTTCATGCCAGCCCAGTAGTGGTCGCACATGAAGGATAGGTGAACGGGTAGTGGTAGCATGTCGAGGGGCACCACGGCAACCTCCGTAGGATCGTCAAGTCGGTGTCTGGGCCACCTATGAGGATCGAGCACCAGCAAGCAGGGTGTCTTGAAAAGGGTCGTCCGGTTGCAGAAGATTAGATGGAACAAAGGCACCGAGCATGCGGCCAGATGCATGGTGCTGAGCAGTTCCATATGATTACAAATGTGCTCCAAGAAAACATCGGGGAGGGAATTCCAATCGTGGCTCTGCGTGTCAGTCGGTTCTGCCATAGGTTTTTTTAGGGCGCTGAGTGATTGAGGTTTTCGGTGCTTGCGAGCGAGCGGGGAAGTGGATTCGGGCGGGCGAGCGAGCAAAGAAGATGGCATGTGCGGCCGAGCAGTGAGCGGGGGGGGGGGGATATGGTAAGCGCGAGCTACCAAGGAATATGGTGCGGGTGGGCAAGCAGTGAGCGGGGGGAAATGGTGTGCGGACGACAATGGGGAAGAGAGGAGGAAGAAGAGGGAAAGACGGGGAAGAAAGTGCATTAAATCTCAATTCTACTAGTAGTACTACCAGGATATACCGTCCTTCGGAGTGTAAATAGTTAAACCGATGACATGTGGCTCTACCTCAAGAGGGCCCATAATCAGTTAATGGAAGAGAGAGGTGCGTAGCCGTATTTGCGGAAGCGTGCTCCACTGGCAAACATGATGGCAATACTGGGTAAGGCTGATTTAGTAACACCAACACGCTGGTTCAGCTTAATAATTAAGTGTCCCATCTGGTGCAGAGTGTATTGTCACTGCACTGTGAAGACTAGTTGAATAGTTCTCCCTGATCGAGATGGGGAATAATGGATCCCCAAGACTTCCTATCTATAGTATCCCTATGCCTCTACTCTCATCCTGTCCAACGAGATGAAACATTGGCCAAGGCACCCGGCGCCAATAATGTAGGAGTACTAGTAGTACTTTGTGTCAAACTTTGTCCATCTATTTAACTAATAAAATGTTAATGCATGTCACCAAAAACCATATCACTGAATTCGTATTTGAACATAGTTTTTAATGGTATAGTTTTTTTATCACATGCATTGACACTTTGTTAGTTAAATTTATGGTCAAAATTTTACACTAAGTACGAAGGGGACCATTAAACCAGGACGGAGGTTTATATACAGGTCAATAAAAAATCATCAACCAAGGTAAGTAGTAAATGATGAGTGCCCGAAGAATTTTCTTTTCGAAAGTACTGAACAATGGGCTTGTTTTCCTCAAGGAAATTGTGTTTATGAACGTATTAATTGGAATGCATGCGTGAGGAACAAATGACTAGAACTTTTACACGCATTAGTGTGTTTTCTCTTAATTCTTGCATGCAACATTTTAATGAAGCTTGAAATATGAGCATGTCAATGGGAGGGAGTAAAAGCCTCATGTATGCATGCATGATGCAACACTCACACGTACACATGCATGCACGCAACACTCACGCATCCATGCGGCACACATCACACGATGCAACACACACACTCACGCTCAAGTGCTCAACCTACTCCCTCCATCCGTGAAAGACTGTACATATAGATATTTACACATTGACCAAGAGGAACCGGAACTTCATGGCATAATTAACTCCCAAAAGTAGCAGACTTATGTGTGCATACGACCATTGAGAGAAGAAGATTAAATGAAGGTTGTTGCATGTTGTAATTAAGGATAGACATGTAGCCTATAGCTAGAGCACAAGTTGGTGCATTAATCAATCAATATCGATTAGATTAAAGGCTAAGTGCATTGGAAGTGTAGATGTACACTCTTTGTTGGAAAATTTTCTAATGCTAGATATACAGTCTTCACGGACCGAGGGAGTACATGTGCATGCACTCACATACACAGCCAGGGTGGTTTGCGCGCAAGGGTTGGACTCCTGCGTAAAGTTTTGTTTAACTGATTTCTTTTCTCTACAAACTAATAGGTGGGACCCAGAAACCAAGTGTCAATTTAACCTGTCAAAAAAGTGCCACGTCGACCATGTGATCGGTTAGTAGGGTGCAATATGGTGTTCTACAGTGAGCTAGTGACCGTATAATCACCGCAAAACTATATGGTGACAGTAATGAGCGTATTGTTACATACGTTGACTGGCAGTGTATTTTTTTCATTTCAAATTAAGCCATATTAACCAGAAAGGATAGAGTATGGACTAGTACTGTTTTGTTGTGTCCCGTCAACTCACCGAATGAGGAGAAGCTTGCTTACTACGCCCTCTCCCTTGCCCATGTGCGGTGGCTCACAGGATGACGAGAAGCTTGCTTACTACATACGCCTACACCCTCACCCTCGCCCATGCATGCGGTGGCTCATAGAATGAGGAGAGGGTTTTGACTATAGCGCCCTCTCCCTCTCCCTCACCCTCGCAGTGGACGTGCAGTAGTTCATTCGGTGTCATATTGCTAGAAGCATATTGTACTATAGTATCATCATTGTTGGACCTTCCGAAGAGGCGAAGAGCCAAGTGCAAGCTTCACAGGAGTACGAACTGTTGAACCTCCTGAAGAGGCAAAGAGCCAAGTGCAAGGTTTTATAGGAGTTGTCGTCCTAGTAGGAGTATTACAACTATAGCGAACGATGCTATAGTATGATGCCGACACATCACCTATATCAAAAGCTATGCCACCTTTTTTCTCATAGAGCGTGTTGGAGCCCGTGCAACATCCACACAAGTTGCATGTACACATAACACATTTACTAGTAATAAATTATAAAGGACAAATGCCAGTATGCCACACAAGTTCATCTCCACTTCATGTGATATATTTGTGCACAACTAGTCTACATATATTCACAGCATTGCCATTCACAATTTACCATACTCCACTTACACGTTATAGATGGGCTCCATGTCCTCCTCCAGGTTCCTGTCCCAGGTGTTCTTCATGGATGGCACAATCCATAGCGGTGGGCAACGGGAATCATTGTCGCAGGTTTCAAGTCCGGTTCCACATGATGGAGACTCATCCAAGCTAAAGCGGCATAAATCAGGGATAACGTGTCACAGCATGTCATTCATCCGGCGGTGCGCACTGAAGACACAACCATGCTTCATGAATGGCAGGCCTTTGGTGTCGTGCACGGAAGGTGGCAGTCGCTTCACAATGGGGTAGTTGTCCCCAATGAAAAGTGAGTACTCTCCAAGAGAGTGTTCCTCGGCACCCACATAGCATCACGTGGGTTGAACTCGGCGCCGTTCACCCAGTACATGCGGCATCTCAAATGTATTCATAAGGTAAGGATGAGATGAGATAGAACAATTACACGACGATAGATTCCCCCAGTATAGGCAGCCAATCTGTGCGTCGACCGCGTAAATGATGCCATCATGCACTATAGCATCAGACAGAAATGGAGGCTCAACAGGATTGATGATGAGTCATAACCATGTATGGTGACCGGATTCCAGATAGACTAATCCAATGTCGAACAAGGCAATGATCTTGTAATCCATGTAGTCTTCTGATGGTGTGGGCACTTCGCAGATTACATCCTTCAGCAAACGGAGGTCGCACCAAAAGCTCGATGCGTCTCGTGCATAGTAGGCAGGAGTCTCCGGCGGGTCGCATGGCTCGATGGCGGCGGTATCCAAAGATGGAAGGGCGATTTCTCACTGGGTGTAGATATCCACGAGATGCCACGGACTACCGGATTGGTGGATGGGGACGATCCAGTTAGACTTCATGCCAGCCAAGTAGTGGTCGCACATGAAGGATAGGTGAACGGGTAGTGGTAGCATGTCGAGGGGCACCACGGCAACCTCCGTAGGATTGTCAAGTCGGTGTCTGGGCAACCTGTGAGGATCGAGCACCAGCAAGCAGGGTGTCTTGAAAATGGTCGGCCGGTTGCAGAAGATTAGATGGAACAAAGGCACTGAGCATGCGGCCAGACGCATGGTGCTGAGCAGTTCCATATGATTACAAATGTGCTCCAAGAAAACATCGGGGAGGGAATTCCAATCGTGGTTGTGCGTGTCAGGCGGTTCTGCCGTAGGGTTTTTTAGGGCGCTGAGTGATTGAGGTTTTCGGTGCTTGCGAGCGAGCGGGGAAGTGGATTCGGGCGGGCGAGCGAGCAAAGAAGATGGCATGTGCAGCCGAGCAGTGAGCGGGGTTGGGGGATATGGTACACGCGAGCTACAAAGGAATATGGAGCGGGCGGGCAAGCAGTGAGTGGGGGGAAATGGTGTGCGGACGACGATGGGGAAGAGAGGAGGAAGAAGAGGGAAAGACGGGGAAGAAAGTGCATTAAATCTCAATTCTACTAGTAGTACTACCAGGATATACCATTCTTCGGAGTGTAAATAGTTAAGCTGGTGACATGTGGATCTACCTCAAGAGGGCCCATATTCAGTTAATGGAAGAGAGAGGTGCGTAGCCGTATTTGCAGAAGCGTGCTCCACTGGCAAACATGATGGCAATACTGGGTAAGGCTGATTTAGTAACACCAACACGCTGGTTCAGCTTAATAATTAAGTGTCCCATCTGGTGCAGCGTGTATTGTCACTTCACTGTGAAGACTAGTTGAATAGTTCTCTCTAATCGAGCTGGGGAATAATGGATCGCCAAGACTTCCTATCTATAGTATCCCTATGCCTCTACTCTCATCCTGTCCAACGAGATGAAAGATTGGCCAAGGCACCCGGCGCCAATAATGTAGGAGTACTAGTAGTACTTTGTGTCAAACTTTGTCCATCTATTTAACTACTAAAATGTTAATGCATGTCACCAAAAATCATATCACTGAATTCGTATTTGAACATAGTTTTTAATGGTATGGTTTTTTTATGACATGCATTGACACTTGGTTAGTTAAATTTATGGTCAAAATTTTACACTAAGTACGAAGGGGACCATTAAACGAGGACACATGTTTATATACAGGTCAATAAAAAGTCATCAACCAAGGTAAGTAGTAAATGATGAGTGCCCGAAGAATTTTTTTTCCGAAAGTACTAAATAATGGGCTTGTTTTCCTCAAGGAAATTGTGTTTATGAACGTATTAATTGGAATGCATGCGTGAGGAATAAATGACCAGAACTTTTACACGCATTGGTGAGTTTTCTCTTAATTCTTGCATGCAATGTTTTAATGAAGCTTGAAATATGAACATGTCAATGGGAGGGAGTAAAAGCCTCATGGATGCATGCATGATGCAACACTCACACGTACACATGCATGCACGCAACACTCATGCATCCATGCGGCACACATCACACGATGCAACACACACGCTCATGCTCAAGTGCTCAACCTACTCCCTCCATCCGTGAAAGACTGTACATATAGAGATTTACACATTGACCAAGAGGAACTGGAACTTCATGGCATAATTAACTCCCAAAAGTGGCAGACTTATGTGTGCATGCGACCATTGAGAGAAGAAGATTAAATGAAGGTTGTTGCATGTTGTAATTAAGGATAGACATGTAGCCTATAGCTAGAGCACAAGTTGGTGCATTAATCAATCAATATCGATTAGATTAAAGGCTAAGTGCATTGGAAGTGTAGATGTACACTCTTTGTTGGAAAATTTTCTAATGCTAGATATACAATTTTCACGGACCGAGGGAGTACACGTGCATGCACTCACATACACAGCCAGGGTGGTTTGCGCGCAAGGTTTGGACTCCTGTCGCGCCTGCGTAAAGTTTTGTTTAACTGATTTCTTTGCTCTACAGACTAATAGGTGGGACCCAGAAACCAAGTGTCAATTTAAACAGTCAAAAAAGTGGCACGTCGACTATGTGATCGGTTAGTAGGGTGCAATACGGTGTTTTACAGTGAGCTAGTGACCGTATAATCACCGCAAAACTATATGGTGACAGTAATGAGCGTATTGTTACATACGTTGACTGCCAGTGTATTTTTTTCGATTCAAATTAAGCCATATTAACCAGAAACGATAGAGTATGGACTAGTACTGTTTTGATGTGTCCCGTCAACTCACCGAACGAGGAGAAGCTTGCTTACTACGCCCTCTCCCTCGCCCATGTGCGGTGGCTCACAGGATGAGGAGAAGCTTGCTTACTACATACGCCTACACCCTCTCCCTCGCCCATGCATGCGGTGGCTCGTAGAACGAGGAGAGAGTTTTGACTACAGCGCCCTCTCCCTCTCCCTCACCCTCGCAGTGGACGTGCAGTAGTTCATTCGGTGTCATATTGCCAGAAGCATATTATACTATAGTATCATCATTGTTGGACCTTCCGAAGAGGCGAAGAGCCAAGTGCAAGCTTCACAAGAGTACGAACTGTTGAACCTCCTGAAGAGGCAAAGAGCCAAGTGCAAGGTTTTATAGGAGTTGTCGTCCTAGTAGGAGTACTACAACTATAGCGAACGATGCTATAGTATGATGCCGGCACATCACCTATATCAAAAGCTATGCCACCTTTTTTCTCATAGAGCGTGTTGGAGCCCGTGCAACATCCACACAAGTTGCATGTACACATAACACATTTACTAGTAATAAATTATAAAGGACAAATGCCAGTATGCCACACAAGTTCATCTCCACTTCATGTGATATATTTGTGCACAACTAGTCTACATATATTCACAGCGCTGCCATTCACAATTTACCATACTCCACTTACACGTTATAGATGGGCTCCATGTCCTCCTCCAGGTTCCTGTCCCAGGTGTTCTTCATGGATGGCACAATCCATAGCGGTGGGCAACGGGAATCATTGTCGCAGGTTTCTAGTCTGATTCCACATGATGGAGACTCATCCAAGCTAAAGCGGCATAAATCGGGGATAACGTGTCACAGCATATTGTTCATCCGGCGGTGCACATTGAAGACACAACCATGCTTCATGAATGGCATGCCTTTGGTGTCGTGCATGGAAGGTGGCAGTCGCTTCACAATGGGGTAGTTGTCCCCCATGAAAAGTGAGTACTCTCCAAGAGAGTGTTCCTCGGCACCCACATAGCATCACGGGGGTTGAAGTCGGCGCCGTTCACCTAGTACACACGGCATCTCGAATCTGGACACATGGTGACGTACATGGTCAAGGTCCATGCATAATAATTTTGTGCTCAAATATGGTGATCAGTAATATTGTGCAGTAAATAGTACTACTCTGGTATAGAGGAAGTAAAATAACGGGCTTATTATATATAGCCACTCTTGGCTACATGGATGAGATAGTAAGACATGGGAAAAAATGGTGGGAGCTAGTGGGTTCAAGTCTTCAAGGGCCTAGCTAGCTATACGCGTCCTCCAAGATAAAAAGTAATAGTATTGGTAAGTAGTACTACAATGAAAAGAAGGAGAGAGGGTTAAAAAATATAATACTAAATTGTAGTACTAGTACAATAAACATGTGCCAGTCAAGAAAAGAAAATAACAAACAAGTACTACTACTCAAACACATAGCAATGATAAAATGGAATACTTGGTTAGATGGTTACGGTCCGATCATGGTATATTATGTGACCATGTTGCACATCAATGGTACCATGGGTAACGACTGCTAAGATAGTTGATCCCAATATGCCAAAGTCAGCTACAAGGTTCTAGGTTAGACCAAATCGTAGATGCAAATGCACATCCAGGATCGGCGATCTTATTTTGATCGGGTGATGTGCAAAATAATGGAGTACCGTTAGGGATGCGAATGATGGTTTGTGCATTCCGTTTGTAATATCCCGTACCGTAGGATGGCAACCAGATGAAACAAGTCCCCTGGCTTGTCACCGCGAAGATGCTGCCTACAAGGCACATGGCGTCTTCGAACGTGTAGGTGTACAAATCTACCATGGCCAACATGTGCCAGCCTCTGCCGTTACTGCCTCTTGTATTGATGGCAATCCTTATGTCGAACATTGCGATGAGATAGTAATCATTGTAGCCGCATCTCTTTGTCGATGGGTCCGCAATTTCTATCATCTTCAATCTCATGTAGGCATCATCATACGTATTCAAGCCCACCCAGTCCGGAAGGCCGATCCCAATGGTGGAGAAGGGGTCTGCGGGAACGGTCGCATTGCTGTGGATGTTGTGCAAAATGATGGTGGTATCTGGCCAGAGGTATGCAAGCCAATCTTCGTTGGCACCAACCCAGACCTATATATAAGACGGTGGGCAACAGAGAAATTAAGGGATGGAGTAACTAAGTACTATATTTAGAATATACACTACATGATCAAACTCCATGACTGACCTCCTCATCGGAAAAAATCTAATTACCTCTCAACGTCGGCAACTCTAACGGAGTCAACGTGCAACCATGGCCAGTGAGTGGTGGACTGTTCGATGGATTGTCCCATAGAATAACCTTCTCCTTGAAGATGCATGGCCCACCAACAAGCACGGCCTTTTCCCAAGCCTGTTGTCGCGGGATATCCGCGACCACCTATGGGGCCGGGTGGCCCCTTGCTGGTTCGGCAGGGGGATGTCGCGTTGCACAAAGAGCAGACCAGCGTAAGACAGCATGGCGGAGAGCACACAAGCAATTTACCTAGGTTCGGGCCGCCGCGAGGCGTAAGACCCTACTCCTGCTTTCGTGGATTGATGGTGGAATGAACGTGGTGGTGCGTAGTACACTTGCCCGGCAGAATTCGCCTTGGGGCTGCAGCAGCTACGCGCGTATGGTGGCTTGGGTTCATCAACTTTCCAACCCCTCCTACAAGTGACATGGGCCTCCTTTTATAGAGTAAGGGGTCACCACAATGGCAAAGTAGTCATTATCCACTAATATGATAGCGTACAGTGCTATCATACCTAACTTTGCGGGGTGATGATGTCGCTTGAAGCTACGTCGGTTTTTCCCCAAAGAGGAAGGGATGATGCGGTACATCGGCGGTAGGTATTACCCTCAGTTGTGAAACCAAGGTTATCGAACCAGCAAAAGAACTAAGCAACACAACTTAAATAGCACCTGCACACAAATAACAACTTCTCGCAACCCGACGTGTTAAAGGGGTTGTCAATCCCTTCTGGGTACGGCGCCTCAAGATAGGCAAACAGACGTGAGGTAAATTAGTAGTAGATTGATAGATCAAACACCATATAAATAAAAGAGTATAAATTGCAGCACCGTATTTTTGGGTTTTTGGATTAATAGATCTGAAAATAAACGCAAAGGAAAATAGATCGCAAAGGAAAATAATATGAGATAGAGACCCGGGGGTCGTAGGTTCCACTAGTGGCCTCTCTCGAGAAAAATAGCAAATGGTGGGTGAACAAATTACTATTGGGAAATTGATAGAACTTCAAATACTCTTGACGATATCCAGGCAATGATCATTACATAGGCATCACGTCCAAGATTAGTAGACCGACTCCTGCCTGCATCTACTACTATTACTCCACACATTGACAGCTATCCAGCATGCATCTGGTGTATTAAGTTCATGAAGAAACAGAGTAATGCAATAAGAATGAGTACATGATGTAGACAAGATCTATCTATGTAGAGATAGACCCCATCGTTTAATCCTTAGTAGCAACGATACATACGTGTCGGTTCCCCTTCTGTCACTGGGATCAAGCACCGTAAGATCGAACCCACTACAAAGCACCTCTTCCCATTGCAAGATAAATAGATCAAGTTGGCCAAACAAAACCCAAATATCAGAGAAGAAATACGAGGCTATAACCAATCATGCATAAAAGAGATCAAATAAACTCAAATACTTTCATGGATATAAAAAGATAGATCTGATCATAAACTCAAAGTTCATCGATCCCAACAACCACACCGCAAAAGAGTTACATCATGTGGATCTCCAACAGACTATTGTATTGAGAATCAAGAGATAGACGAAGCCCTCTAGCTACTAACTATGGACCCAAAGGTCTACAAAGAACTACTCACGCATCATCGAAGAGGCACCAATGGAGGTGGTGAACCCCATCTGAGATGGTTTCTAGATTGGATCTGGTGGTTATGGACTCTGTGGCAGCTGGATTAATATTTCGTCGACTCCCCTAGGGTTTTGGGAACATTGGGGTATTTATAGAGCAAAGAGGCGGTCCGGGGGGCACTTGAGGTGGGCACAACCCACCAGGGCGCGCCTGGGCCTCCTGGCGCACCCTGGTGGGTTGTGCTCCCCTCAGGGCAAGCCCTAGGCACAGCCAGGGCCCGTTGTGTTCCTTCTAGCCCATAAAAATTCTTCGTAATGTTTCGTGGCATTTGGACTCCGTTTGATATTGATTTTCTGCGATGTAAAAAACATGGAAAAAACAGCAACTGGCACTTGGCAATATGTCAATAGGTTAGTACCAAAAAATGATATAAATGACTATAAAATGATTATAAAACATCCAAGATTAATAATATAACAGCATGGAACAATAAAAAATTATAGTTACATTGGAGATGTATTAGCATCCCCAAGCTTAACTCCTACTTGTCCTCGAGTAGGGAAGTGATAAAAACATAATTTTTGATGTGGAATGTTGCCTAACATGTCATATCATATTTCTTTCTTTACAACATGGACATTTGGACTTTTATATTGTCCAAAGCAATATTCTAGTTTTGACATGATAATTTAGATACTCAAGCATATCAACAAGCAACCACGTCTTTCAAAATATCAACACTAAAATAATTTATCCCTAGCCCATCATGCTCAACATTGATCCAATCATGAAACACACTCGCATATTAGCTACACCCAATACTCACGTACGATCATGTTGCCTCCTAGTTTGTGCTTTTATAAGAAAAGATGGAGACTCAAATTCAAAAATAAAAATTGCATAAAGTAAAAGAAAGGCCCTTCGTAGAGGGAAGTAGGGATTTGTAGAGGTGTCAGAGCTCAAAGAGAAAAACTTAGAGATAAAAACATTTTGGGAGGTCTATCCATCCCACCAATGAAAACGACTTAGAGTTCCCAATACTTTCCATCCTTAGATATATCATAGGCGGTTCCCAAACAGAAATTAAAGTTTATTCCTTTTTCCACCATACTTTCACTTTCCATGGCTAGCCGTATCCACAGTTGCCCTCCATACCAACACTTTCCAAGGAATTTATTATTTGACAAAATAAAGTAAATTCATTTTTTCATTTCGGGACTGGGCATCCCTAATACCTTTGCCTTACTCTCGTGCAATGACAAGTGAATAAACACTCATCTTGAGAATAACACATCTAGCATGGAAAATATTAGCCACCCCTCACTGCTCCGCGGGCGAAACGAACACACAAAAGAGAAGTTTATTTTTGAAAATTAGAGATGGCACATGCAAATTTGCTTAGAACGGCAAAAGAATACAGCATATAGGTAGATATAGTGCACTCATGTGGCAAAACTGGGTTAATGGTTTTTGGATGCACAAGTAGTGATCACACTTAGTGCAAAATGAAGGCTAGCAAAAGATTGAGAAGCGACCAACCAAGAAACAAATAATCTCATAAGCGAGCATTAAGCATAATTAACACCGAATAATGCACCACAAGTAGGATATAGTTTCATTGCATAACTATTGACTTTCATGCTTACATAGGGAATCACAAACCTTAACCCCAATAATCTTACTGAAGCATAATTACTCATCAAGATGACTCACATATCACATCATCATATCTCAAAACTATTACTAAGAAACAAGTTTATTTTGTCCAATGATCTTCATGAAAGTTTTTATTATATCCTTCTTGGATATCTATCACTTTGGGACTAATTTTCAGGTATTGCTTTTCATAAGCTCAAACAAATATAAGTGAAGATCATGAGCATAATATTTCTTTCTTTCAAATTAATTTTAGTGAAGCAAGAGATAATTTCTTGAAAATTTTACTATCTCTCAAATAAATCCAAGTGAAGCAATAGAGCATTTCTTCAAAAATACTAAAGCACACCGTGCTCAAAAAGATATAAGTGAAGCACTAGAGCAAGTCCATAGCTCATAAAAATTTAAGTGAAGCATAGAGAGCAATTCTAACAAGTCATGACATAATTTTGGCTCTCTCAAATAGGTGTGTCCAGCAAGGGATCAAGACAAAATAAAACAAGCAAAGACTCAAATCATACAAGACGCTCCTAGCAAAACACATAGTATGTGATGAATAAAAATATAGCTTCGAGTAAAATACCGATGGTCGTTAGAAGAAAGAGGGGATGCCACTCGGGGGCATCCCCAAGCTTCGTTGGTTTCTCATTTTTGGATAATAGCTTGGGATGCTGGGGCATCCCCAAGCTTAGGCTCTTCAACTCCTTATTTCTTCATCCATCGTAAGATAACCCAAAACTTGAAAACTTCAATCACACAAAACTCAACAAAACCTTCGTGAGATCTGTTAGTATAAGAATAATAAATCAGTACTATAAGTGTTGTATCAAACCAATTCATATTTTGTTCTTGCATTATATCTACTATATTCCAACTTTTCTATGGCAAAAACTCATCAAAGAAAACCATAGAGCCATCAAAATAAGCACGCAACACAAAGAAAACCGAATCTATCAAAACAAAGCTATCTGTAGCAATTTGACTATTTCGAATACTTCTGTAACTTCAAAAATTCTGAAAACTTAGGAAGACCTGAGCAATTTGTATATTGATCGACTGCAAGTGGAATGGGTATTTTATCGCTCTCTAGTAAAAAAACAAAAAATATTTTCATGAGCGCAAAAGTTTCTATTTTTTCAGCAAGATCAAACAACTATCACCCAAGAAAATCCTAAAGGCTTTACTTGGCACAAACACTAATTAAAACACAAAAAACACAATCGTAACAGTAGCATAATTGTGCTAACACTCAAAAACAGGAAGAAAAAAAGCAAAAATAAATTTTGTTCATTGGGTTGCCTCCCAACAAGTGCTATTGTTTTACGCCCTTAGGTAGGCATAAAGCAAGGATCTAAGTTTTGTCATCTTTGGTTCGAGATCCATAAGATGCCCTCATGAGTGATGCATAAGGTGGCCTAATTCTTGTTCTAGGGAAGTTTTTCATACGCTTCCTCAAAGGAAATTGGAACTTAATATTGCCTTCTTTCATATCAATCACGGCACCTATAGTGTGTAAAAACGGTCTACCAAGAATTATTGGACAAGACGGATTGCAATCAATATCAAGAACAATAAAATCTATGGGCACATAATTACTATTTGCAAGAATAAGAACAACATTAATTCTTCCCATAGGCTTTTTAATAGTAGAATCCGCCAAGTGCAAATTCAAAGAACACTCTTCAAGATCGGTAAGACTAAGCACATCACATAAAGATTCCGGAATAGTAGAAACACTAGCACCCAAGTTACACAAAGCAAAACACGCATAATTTTTAATCTTGACTTTGATAGTAGGTTCCCACTCATCATGCAATTTCCTAGGAATTGAAACTTCTAATTCCAACTTTTCTTCTAAAGCTGTCATCATAGCATCAACAATATGTTTAGTAAAAGCTATATTTTGTTCATAAGCAAGGGGTGAATTTATCATGGATTGCAACAAAGAAATACAATCAATCAAAGAGCAACTATCATAATTAAAGTCTTTGTAATCCAAAAGAGTGGGCACATCACTAGCTAAAGTTTTGACCTCTTCAAACCCACTTTTATCAATTTTCTCAACAAGATTTTCACCCTTCGAAATATTGGGATGCCTTCTACCTAAAGTTGACTCTTCTCTAGTCCATTTTTCATCAATATTAACTTTACTAAACAAGGAATCAATAGAAGAAACACCAATCATTTTAAGATCTTCATCATTTTTGCGAAAGAAATCACTAGAAAATGCTTTTTCTAAAAAATTTCTTTTAGCTCTAAGCATAGCGGTTCTTTTCTTACTTTCATCCATAGAAACATAAAGAGCTTTAATTGATTCATCTACTTTAGGCACAAAAATTTTCATCTTGAGATTTTCCACATCATGAGCAATTCTATCAACACTTCTAGACAAATCATCAATGTTACTCAACTTTTCTTCTATGGAAGTGTTGAAAACTTTTAGCGTATTGATAAATTCTTTAATATTTATATCAAGATCAGAGGTGTTCCTATTATTATTATAAGATTGATTTCGATAGGAATTACCATAATTATAAGAGGAATTACTAGGAAAAGGCCTAGGATTAAAATTACCTCTATAAGCATTATTTTTGAAATTATTGCGAGAAATAAAATTTACGTCTATGGCATCACTATTTTGTTCAATCAAAGTAGACAAAGGCATAACATTAAGATCAATAGGAGCACTTCTAATAGCAACCAATTTCACAAGAGCATCAACTGTTTCACTCAAAGAAGAAATTTCTTCAACAGGATTAACTTTTTTACTAGTAGCAGCCCTTTCGGTGTGCCATTGCAAAAAATTTCCCATAATATTATCAAGTAATTTGGTGTCTTTACCCAAAGTAATTTCCATAAAAGTTCCACCCGCGGCGGAATCTAAAAGATTACGAGAAACAAAATTCAACCCCGCATAAAATTTTTGTATGATCATCCAAAGATTTCACCCATGAGTTGGCCAATTCCTTAGCATCATTGTCATCCTTTCCCAAGAATGTTCAACATGCTCATGTTCAAGTTGCTTGAAATTCATGATCCGGCTTCTAAGGGAAATAATTTTTGCGGGAGGAAAATACTTAGAGATAAAAGCATCTTTGTACTTATTACAAGAATCAATACTATTGCGGGGCAAAGAAGAGAACCAAATTTTTGCAGAATCATGCAAAGAAAATGGAAATAATTTCATCTTGACCACATCATTGTCCACATCTTTTTTCTTTTGCATATCGCACAATTCCACGAAGGTATTAAGATGGGATGCGACATCCTCATTAGGAGTACCGGAAAATTGGTATTTCATAACAAGATTCAGCAAAGCAGTATTAATATCACAAGTCTCCGCACTAGTGGCCGGAGGAGCAAGCGGGGTGCCAATAAAATCATTGTTGTTGGTATTTGAGAAATCACATAACTTGGTGTTCTCTTAAGCCATGAGGACCACACAACAAGATTGCACTCAAAAACAGATCCGGCAAGAAAACGACGAACGAAAAAGAGGGATGAATAAAACGGCAAATTTTTGTGAAGTGGGGGAGAGGAAAACGAGAGGCAAATGGCAAATAATGTAAATTGCAAGGAGATGAGATTTTTGATTAGGAACCTGGTATATGTTGAAGATCCTCCCCAGCAATGGCGCTAGAAATTCCTTTTGATGTTGCTTGAAGCTACGTCAGTTTTTCCCCAAAGAGGAAGGGATGATGCAGCACAACGGCGGTAGGTATTTCCCTCAGATGTGAAACCAATGTTATCGAACCAGTAGGGGAACCAAGCAACACAACATAAATAGCACCTGCACACAAATAACAACTTGTCGCAACCCGACGTGTTAAAGGGGTTGTCAATCCCTTCCGGGGTACGTCACCTCAAGATAGGCAAACGGATGTGAGGTAAATTTGTAGTAGATTGATAAATTGAACGCCAAATAAATAAATGAGAATAAATTGCAGCAAAGTATTTTTGGGTCTTTGGATTAATAGATCTGAAAATAAACGCAAAGGAAAATAGATCGCAAAGGCAAATAATATGAGAAAGAGACCCGGGGGTCGTAGGTTTCACTAGTGGCTTCTCTCGAGAAAAATAGCAAATGGTGGGTGAAGAAATTACTGTTGGGAAATTGATAGAACTTCAAATACTCATGATGATATCCAGGCAATGATCATTACATAGGCATCACATCCAAGATTAGTAGACCGACTCCTGCCTGCATCTACTACTATTACCCCACACATCGACCGTTATCTAGCATGCATCTAGTTTATTAAGTTCATGGAGAAACGGAGTAATGCAATAAGAACGACGACATGATGTAGACAAAATCTATCTATGTAGATATAGGCCCCATCATTTAATCCTTAGTAGCAACGATACATACGTGTCGGTTCCCCTTCTGTGAATGGGATTAAGCACCGTAAGATCGAACCCACTACAAAGCAGCTCTTCCCATTGCAAGATAAATAGATCAAGTTGGCCAAACAAAACCCAAATATCGGAGAAGAAATATGAGGCTATAAGCAATCATGCATAAAAGAGATCAAAGAAACTCAAATACTTTCATGGATATAAAAAGATAGATCTGATCATAAACTTAATGCTCATCGATCCCAACAAACACACCGCAAAAGAGTTACATTATATGGATCTCCAAGAGACCATTGTATTGAGAAGCAAGAGAGAGAGAGAGAGGAAGCCATCTAGCTACTAACTACGGACCCGAAGGTCTACAAAGAACTACTCACGCATCATTAGAGAGGCACCAATGGAGGTGGTGAACCCCATCTGAGATGGTGTCTAGATTGGATCTGGTGGTTCTGGACTCTGCGGTGGCTGCGTTAGTATTTTGGGAATATTGGGGTATTTATAGAGCAAAGAGGCGGTCCGAGGGACACCTGAGGTGGGCACAAGTCACCAGGGCGTGCCTGGGCCTCCTGACGCGCCCTGGTGGGTTGTGCTCCCCTCGGGGCACGCTCCCAGGCACAGCTAGGACCCGTTGTGTTCCTTCTAGCCCATAAAAATTCTCCGTAAAGTTTCATGACATTTGGACTCCGTTTGATATTGATTTTCTGTGATGTAAAAAACATGGAAAAAATAGCAACTGTCACTTGGCACTATGTCAATAGGTTAGTACCAAAAAATGATATAAAATGACTATAAAATGATTATAAAACATCTAAGATTGATAATATAACAGCATGGAACGATCAACAATTATAGATACGTTAGAGACGTATCAACTGACAGGGTGCATTAAATGCGTCGCTTGGTGTCACATCACTGGTCACCCGGCAAGGCTTGCCGGGCTATCTTGCTAGCTCCGCGCATGTTCCCTTGACACGTTGCAGGACGGGTGTTATCTGTAGGCTTCTTCTGTAGGAAATGGCTGCCATGTGGTGAACGGCTGCCACTTAATCATCTTGCGGCTTGACACCGCACTGGTTGACGATGTGGGTCGCGCTTGAGTGGTTGGTGGGGTGGTTCTACCCCCACGAGCCCCAGCATACCTTGTCGGGGTGCCTTGGTTGCCTGCTTCTTGCGGTGGCCTTGCCCCTTGCTGGTCTCGCCTGCCCGGCAAGGGAGGCATTCTCTTGCCGATATCTTGCTCTTTTGGCTCGATCTTGGTCTCTCTCGACTGCGTGTTGGTTCTTCAAATCTCTTGGTCCTTCAATCACTGACTTGGGTTGGTGCTTCAATCTTGATCTCGTGCATGTGCACAGTCTGGGCAACAGACTCGGTGTTTGTTGCACCGACAGAAGCCCCCGGGCCTGCCCTGAACGCGCTGCTGAGCGTCGTCGGGGTAGGACCTAATAAGTGCATAGGAAAGGTTGCTGAAGAGGTTGGCCCCTTGAGTTTTCCATTCCTGCATCATTAGCCTTGATTCCGGGCCAGTTTCCGGTTTCCCCGTACGTGGTCTAAAGCCAATAGTGGTGGGGCCACTCCAGTGATGGCCCGTGAATGACTTTAAAGCACGGGGTACAAACTACCAGTTTACTCTTCCCACGGCGCGCTCTTATTCTTAGCCACGTATGCATCCTGCATCGCGTGGGGTAGGTAACGGAGGCGTTGGCGTGGGAGAGTACCTTGGAAAGGGCCCGCTCGTCTTGAATTGGTGGAGGGGGGCGATGATCACCCATGGATGGAGCGGCTTCCGTTCCCCCTGGCCTATAAAAGGGAGGGGCGGAGGAGGGCAGAGCCATCCACCTTTGCATTCTTCTTTTTCTTCCCTTGTTCTCTGCTGGTCATGTTGAAGAAGGAAGCCTGGGGCCAGCCCCCGGGCTCTAACTCGGGGCATTTGTTGCCTCATGCCGGTGCTGATGCTTGGGGAGTGAGCCTGGTCCTTGGCGTGGCGAGTCTTTTGGTATCTTCGAGGCTTGTTCGGGAGGAGGGGCCGGAGACCATTGGCAATACCAGCACCGCTCCTCCCGGAGGTCTTGGGGCCGTCATCAACGAGGGGTGCGTCTCCCTTCCTTCCAAGGTGAGGCGTGACACGCCTCGAGCCCCCTGGCCGCTTCGGCTGCTTGCTGTTTCTCTGCGGGAGGCGTTGGACCAGAGTCTTGGCGCTTCCCGGGAGCAGCGGTGGTGAGGAGGAAGTGGGGGAAGATGGAGAAGGCGGGTGGCAGGGGTCAGGTTGGAGTACGATGGCGTGGATGCCTTCGCCTCCGACCGTCGTCCTGCCGCCTCATCTTCCCGCTCTTCCCCTTCCTACCTGGCACCGTCATCACCAGCCTCTTCGGGTGGTAGCCGGGGAAGGATGTTCTCTTGGTGCCTTCTCCTCGCCTCCAGCAGTCTTCCAGCTGAGCTTTGGTGGATGACTCCACCGGCGCTCAAGCCGGGGTTTCTTACTGGCTCTGGAGCTGGTGACCAGAAGGCGCCACTCCATCCCCCGCAATCCTCCTCTGCAGCCTTGCCACTCCCAATCTTGTCAGGCCGTGCCCGACAGGCCCTGACAGGACCGGGGTGGGCTCCTGCTTGGGTGCTCCTTTTCTCATATTTTCCTCCTTCTGCCGCAGTGCCTGAAGGAGGAAAAATGAAAAGAGGGGATCATGGGGCACTTATCTTTTTTCAATCTTAAACTTGTAGGCAATCGCCAAACATTAGTTCAAATAATGTAATCCTTTCATCCATGTTTGTGTTCTGTAATGCTTGCACTTATATCTGCATGTCAATGAAAGAGATAAACCTTGCCGGGAAGCCGTGCATGTATATGTCCATGTAGAGGTGAAGTGCCTCTTTACTGTAATTAAACGAGCTTTCCCCGGCAGGATATCCTGTCGGCACCCTTTTCGTCTGCCAGAGAACCATGTCTGCCGGGGAACAGACTGAGGTGCTAGCCCCCCGCCCACTCCCTTTTTACCAAGGGCCACTGCGACCATCCAGTCCGAAGCAGCATTCGAGCCAAGGATGGGAGCACCCTAGTTCCAAGAGAGCGGCGAGGTTTCTCTATGCACAAGTTATAGATTACATAACACTAATGGACAAGAGGTAAACTTATCTGTTTGGCTTGTCGAGGATCGCCGTGCCGTGCAATCTTCTCATCCCTTGTCAGAGTCAAGTTCATGTCAAGAACTTGCAACTCCATGTAGATAAGAATGAATACATGATGCAACCCTATCTATATGCATATGCAAATGCTCATGAAATGCTTATGCAGTGATCTGGGTGTGCTCGTGCATACATGCGATCTTGGGCGGGGCCCCCCCACAGTGCTTCTTTATTTTCTCTTGCGCAGGGTCATCGCCTCAGCTTTGTACAAGGGGTTACATGCAACTAAGGCAAGGCATGTACAAAAGGGTGTTTGTCGGGCAGTGCCTGGCAGCCTCGCACCTTACTGGTAGTACTTAGGGAGATGCTCAATATTCCATGAGTTTTGCAACTGTGTGCCATCCTCGGTCTCTAGACGGACTACGCCAGGTCTGGTGACTCGTACCACCCGGTAAGGGCCTTCCCACTTTGGTGGCAGCTTGTTTGTACCCTTGGCGGACTGAGCACGCCTAAGGACAAGGCCACCTTGCTCAAAACACCGGACATGAACCCTGCGGTTGTGATAGCGACGCATGGCTTGCTGGTAGCGTGCAGCGCGTGTAGCAGCCTGGAGACAGTTTTCCTCGAGTAGCACAGTGTCGTCACGCTGGTGCTGATCTTGCCCTACTTCATCATAGGCAAGCACTCAAGGAGACCCGTAAATGACTTCCGTGGGGATAACTGCTTCTGCCCCGTAGACTAGGGAGAAGGCAGTCTGCCCGGTAGCTTGGCTAGGTGTCGTTCTGAGGGACCAGAGAACTACCGACAGCTCCTCGATCCACCACCTGCCATGCTTCTGCAGCGTATCAAAAGTTCATGTCTTGAGTCCACGAAGCACTTTAGCGTTCGCCCTCTCAGCTTGTCCATGCTCCGGGGGTGTGCCACGGAAGCGAAGGAGATTTTGCATCCGAGGGTATGAACGTATTGCATGAAGGCGTGGCTCGTGAACTGGGTGCCGTTGTCAGTGATGATCCTTGCCGGAACTCCGAAATGACACACCAATTCTTTCAAGAACTTGATAGTTGACTGAGTAGTCTCCTTTCTCACGGCAGTCACTTCCGCCACTTTGTAAACTTGTCGATGGCAACGAACAAGAATTCAAAGCCCCTGATTGCTCGGGGGAAGGGGCCAAGGATATCGAGCCCCCAGACCGAAAATGACCATGATAGAGGGATTGTCTGGAGCCTTGCCCAAGTTGGAGCCTGAGGCTCGGCAACGAGGACTAGCGGCACCTCCTCTACTGTGGGAGCACCAGCCTCGTTCGCGGAGTCCATAGGCCCGGCTGGAGGGGGTGGTTCGGCAGGCTGTGAGGAGTTGTTTCTGGCAGGGTCTCTGTCAGGAGAGGATGGCTCTACCGGGAGAGGCTTACCGTAGTCCAACTTTCTCCTCTTCCGGGCCATTGTGGCTGGTGATTGATAACCCACAATTATAGGGGATCGCAACATTTTTCGAGGGTAGAGTATTCAACCCAAATTTATTGATTCGACAAAAGGGGAGCCAAATAATATTCTCAAGTATTAGCAGTTGAGTTGTCAATTCAACCACACCTGCATAACTTAATATCTGCAGCAAAGTGTTTAGTAGCAAAGTAATATGATAGTAGTGGTAACGGTGGCAAAAAGTAACGGTAGCAAAAGTAATATTTTTGGGTTTTGTAGTGATTATAATAGTAGCAACAGAAAAGTAAATAAGCGAAGAACAATATAGGAAAAGCTCGTAGGCAATGGATCGGTGATGGAGAATTATGTCGGATGCGATCGATCAGGTAATAGTCATAACATAGGGTAACATAGAACTAGCTCCAGTTCATCAATGTAATGTAGGCATGTATTCTGAATATAGTCATACATGCTTATGGAAAAGAACTTGCATGACATCTTTTGTCCTACCCTCCCGTGGCAGCGGGGTCCTATTGGAAACTAAGGGATATTAAGGCCTCCTTTTAATGGAGTATCGGACCAAAGCATTAACACATTGTGAATACATGAACTCCTCAAACTACGGTCATCACCGGTAAGTATCCCGTTCATTGTCACTTCAGGGTTAACGGATCATAACACATAATAGGTGACTATAGACTTGCAAGATAGGATCAAGAACTCTCATATATTGATGAAAACATAATAGGTTCAGATCTGAAATCATGGCACTCGGGCCCTAGTGACAAGCATTAATCATAGCAAAGTCATAGCAACATCCATCTCAGAACATAGTGGATATTAGGGATCAAAACCTAACAAAACTAACTCGATTACATGATAAATCTCATCCAACCCATCACCGTCCAGCAAGCCTACGATGGAATTACTCACGCACGGCGGTGAGCATCATGAAATTGGTGATGGCGGAAGGTTGATGATGACGATGGCGAGGAATTCCCCTCTCTGGATCCCCGAACGGACTCCAGATCAGCCCTCCCGGGAGAGTTTAGGGCTTGGCGGTGGCTCCGTATTGTAAAACACGATGAATCCTTCTCTCTGATTTTTTTCTCCCCGAAAGTGAATATAGAGTCAAGGTTAAGGTCGATGGAGCGTCAAGGGGCCCACGAGGCAGGGGGCGCGACCCCACCCTCGTGGATAGGGTGTGGGCCCCCTGACGTGGATCTTTCTTCCAGTATTTTTTATATATTCCTAAATAATTCTCCGTTGATTTTCAGGTCATTCCGAGAACTTTTATTTCTGCACAAAAATAACACCATGGCAATTCTGTTGAAAACAACGTCAGTCTGGGTTAGTCCCATTCAAATCATGCAAGTTAGAGTCCAAAACAAGGGCAAAAGTGTTTGGAAAAGTAGATACGATGGAGACATATCATTCCCCCAAGCTTAAACCTTTGCTTGTCCTCAAGCAATTCAGCTGATAAACTGAAAGTGATAAAGAAAAACTTTTACAAACTTTGTTTGCTCTTGTTGTTGTAAATATGTAAAGCCAGCATTCAAGTTTTCAGAAAAGATTATGAACTAATCATATTCACAATAACATTTACGTCTCATGTTTACTCATATCAATGGCATAATCAGCTAGCGAGCAATAATAACAAATCTCGGATGACAACACTTTCTCAAAACAATCATGATATGATATAACAAGATGGTATCTCGCTAGCCCTTTCTGAGACCGCAAAACATAAATGCAGAGCACCTTTAAAGATCAAGGACTGACTAGACATTATAATTCATGGTAAAATACATCCAGCCAAGTCATACTCAATGTAAACTAACATTAATGGATGCAAATGACAGCGGTGCTCTCCAACTGGTGCTTTTTAATAATAGGATGATGACTCAACATAAAAGTAAACAGATAGGCCCTTCGCAGAGGGAAGCAGGGATTTGTAGAGGTGCCAGAGCTCGGTTTTGAAATATATATGAATAATATTTTGAGCAGTATACTTTCATTGTCAACATAACAACCGAGAGATCTCGATATCTTCCATGCTACACACATTATAAGCGATTCCCAAACAGAATGGTAAAGTTTATACTCCCCCTCCACCAACAAGCATCAATCCATGGCTTGCTCGAAACAACGAGTGCCTCCAACTAACAAGTGTCGCGGGGGAGTTTCGTTTGTAGTTATTTTGATTTGATTTGCATAAAGTATGGGACTGGGCATCCCGGTGACCAGCCATTTTCTCGTGAGTGAGGAGCGGAGTCCACTCCTCTTGAGAATAACCCGCCTAGCATGGAAGATACAAATAGCCCTAGTTGATACATGAGCTGTTCGAGCATACAAAACAGAATGTTTATTTGAAGGTTTAGAGTTTGGCACATACAAATTTACTTGGAACAGCAGGTAGATACCGTATATAGGTAGGTATGGTGGACTCATGTGAAACAACTTTGGGGTTTATGGAGTTGGATGCACAAGTAGTATTCCCGCTTAGTACAAGTGAAGGCTAGAAAAAGACTGGGAAGTGACCAGCTAGAGAGCGACAACAGTCATGAACACGCATTAAAATTAATCAACACCGAATGCAAGCATGAGTAGGATATAATGCACGATGAACATAAATATCGTCGAGGCTATGTTGATTTTGTTTCAACTACATGCGTGAACATGTGCCAAGTCAAGCCACTCGAATCGTTCAAAGGAGGATACCACCCTGTCATACCACATCACAACCATTTTAATAGCATGTTGGCATGCAAGGTAAACCATTATAAGCTCCTAGCTAATTATGCATAGCATAAGCAACTACAATCTCTAATAGTCATTGCAAATATGTTTCTTTCATAATAGGAAGAATCAGGAACGATGGACTGATCATATTTTTCAAAAACAAGAGATGTCGAGTTCATACCAGCTTTTCTCATCTCAATAAATTCATCATATAATCATCATTACTGCCTTTCACTTGCACGACCGAACGATGTGGATAATAATAATAGTGCACGTGCATTAGACTAAGCTGGAATCTGCAAGCATTAAATTCAAGAGAAAAGACAAAGTAATATGGGATCTTTGTTAGATCAACAATAATGCATCTAAGAGCCATTCAACATTTTAATCAAGGTCTTCTCCTCTCGACCCCCAAAGAAAAGAAACAAAACTATTTACACGGGAAAGCTCCCAACAAGCAAAATAAGAACGATAAATCTTTTTGGGTTTTCCTTTTAGTTACTACTACTACAGGCATGGAAAGTAAACTAACTAAAGCTACAACTAATTTTTTTGATTTTTCTTAAGGTTTTTCAAACACACAAGAAGAAAGCTAAAGAGGAAATAAACTAGCATGGATGATACAATGATAAAGTATGAGCACCGACAACTAGCATGAGTGTGTGAACAGGAATGTAATGTCGGTGAGAGATACATACTCCCCCAAGCTTAGGCTTTTGGCCTAAGTTGGTCTATGGCCACGGTTGGCCTGGCGGATATCCAAAGTTGTAGCTGGGGTCGTACTGAGATGCAGCGGCAATTGCCTGATGAGCTGGAGCTTGGAGGCGAGCTGTCTCCGCCCTTCTTTCGTACTCGGTCACCTCCTCCCTGGTTATAAAGTATCTCCACTTTGCCTGAAAGTCAAAGAAAACGGGAGCAGGGAGATCGATGTGATAGGTGCGTCGTCTATCAAAGATTAGTCGGTACTGGAGGGACTGGTCGTTCCTTTCAACAAACTGATGACGAACCACAACATCATAATCTAAATAAGCAGGAGGCAACTCAATATCATATCCACGTATGGGTATCTCAAGAAAGTTAGCTATACGAGTTGCATAAATTCCACCAAAGAAATCTCCATGAATACGACTATTATGCAACCTACGTGCAACAATGGCCCCCAAGCTGTATTGTCTATCTCCTAATACAGCACTCTTGAGAACACTAAGAGATGGGACACACATGTTACATGCTTCATCCTTACCATTTATGCGCCTACCTATGAAGAGAGAGAAATAATGTATAGCAGGAAACTGAATGATCCCTATGGTGGCTTGTGTTATATCTCATTCCCCCACTGTAATACTAGCAAGAAAATTTCTAGGCTCAGATTTGCTAGGTTCACTAGCACTACCCCATTGTGGTAGTTTGCATCCAGTATTAAAATCCTCTAAACCCATGGTATAAGATTTATCATAAAGATCAAACAAGACAGTTTGTGAATTGCGCGAGGATGAAAACTTAAATCTTCTCACAAATGAATCAGTTAAATAGAGGTATTGATGGCACTTATCTGCCTCGAAGCTCTCAAGATCGGCATTACGCACATATGCTTCAAATTCCTCCCTGATTCCTGCTCGAACCATGAAGTCCTCTGACCGCCATTCACAAGGCCGCACTAGAGCATCCCTCGATGGTTCATCGTCTGCATCGCGTATTGCGGGTTTGGGTCCTTGCTTCCTTGAATAACCACCTTGGCACATTTTCCTAAACATATTTCTTCCTCTGAAAAATTTGTGAAATTTTTAGTAACTTAAAATAAAAGTGAATCAAACTCAACAAAATTAATAGCAACTACTCTTACAAGTGACTATAGACTATATCATGCATTAGAACTACTTGGGACCATACAAATTTGATATGCAAGCTCAAGAACAGGGTCACCTAGACAACAAAAAATTTCAATAAATAAGGCACTAGAACAAAAACTAATTGGACCATTGGAGGAGTCACATACCAAAGAACAATCCCCCAAAGCAGTTTTGTGAATGGAGTTTTGAGCTAGGAGATCAAAAATGGCAGCAAGATGAGCTAGAACTCGGGTTTGAGCTGGCTAGTGATGTTTTTGGGAGGAAGGAGTGTGTGGTAGCTGGAATAAGTGGAGGGGAGCCACCATGGGCCCACGAGGCATGGGGCGCCCAGGGGGTGGGCACGCCTTGGACCCTCGTGGCCAGGTGCTTGTTCCCTTGATGTGTTCTCAGTGCCAAATATTCTCAAATATTCCAAAAAAATCATATTTAAATTTCAGGGCATTTGGAGAACTTTTATTTTCGGGGTATTTTTTATTGCATGGATAATTCAGAAAACAGACAAAAAATACTATTTTTGCTTTATTTAATATAAATAACAGAAAGTAAAAAGAGGATACAGAGAGTTGTGTTTTCTAAATTCATCCATCTCATGCTCATCAAAAGGAATCCACTAACAAGGTTGATCAGGTCTTGTTAACAAACTCATTTCGAATAACATGAAACCGGAGAATTTTTGAATAACACTAGGTTACCTCAACAGGGATATGCACATCCCCAACAATAAGGATATCATATTTCTTCTTGACAGTAGGAAGAGGAAATTCAAAACCTCCAATAGTAATTGTTGAAATTTTTCCAATAGAATTGATAGTGTGGACTTGAGGTTGTTTCCTCGGAAAGTGTACCGTATGCTCATTACCATTAACATGAAAAGTGACATTGCCTTTGGTGCAATCAATAACAGGCCCTGCAGTATTCAAAAAGGGTCTTCCAAGAATAATAGACATACTATCGTCCTCGGCAATATCAAGAATAACAAAGTTCGTTAAAATAGTAACGTTTGCAACCACAACATGCACATCATCACAAATACCGACAGGTATAGCAGTTGATTTGTCAGCCATTTGCAAAGATATTTCAGTAGGTGTCAACTTACTCAAATCAAGTCTAATATAAAGAGAGAGGCATAACACTAACACCGGCTCCAAGATCACATAAAACAGTTTTAACATAGTTTGTTTTAATGGAGCATGGTATAGTTGGTACTCCTGGATCTCGAAGTTTCTTTGGTATTCCACCCTTAAAAGTATAATTAGCAAGCATGGTGGAAATTTCAGCTTCCGGTATCTTTCTTTTATTAGTAACAATATCTTTCATGTACTTAGCATAAGGATTCATTTTAAGCATATCAGTCAAATGCATACGCAAAAAGATAGGTCTAATCATTTCAGTAAAGCGCTCAAAATCCTCATCATCCTTTTTCTTTGATGGATTAGGAGGAAAAGGCATGGTTTTGTGAACCCATGGTTCTCTTTCTTTACTGTGCTTCCTAGCAACAAAGTCTCTCTTGTCATAATGTTGATTCTTTGATTGTGGGTTATCAAGGTCAACAACAGGTTCAATTTCTACATCATTATTATCGCTAGGTTGAGCATCAACATGAACATCATCATTAACATTATCACTAGGTTCATGTTCATTACCAGATTGTGTTTCAGTATCAGAGATAGAATTATCATTAGGATTCTCAGGTGTGTCAATAACAGGTTCACTAGAAGCATACAGTCCTATCATTTTTCTTTTTCTTCCTTTTAGAAGGACTAGGTGCATCAATATTAATTCTCTGAGAATCTTGCTCAATTATCTTAGGGTGGCCCTCGGGATACAAAGGTTCCTGAGTCACTTTACCTCCTCTAGTTGCAACTCTAACAGCAAAGTCATTATTCTTACTATTCAACTCATTGAGCAAATCATTCTGAGCTTTAAGTACTTGTTCTACTTGAGTGGTAACCATAGAAGCTTGTTTACTAATAAGTTTAAGTTCACCTTTAACATTAGCCATATAATCACTCAAGTGTTCAATCATATAAGCATTATGTTTCAATTGTCTACCAACATAAGCATTGAAGTCTTCTTGCTTAACCATAAAGTTATCAAATTCATCCTAACATGGGCTAGCAAACTTAGCAGGAGGGATTTCAGCTTTATCATATCTATAAAGAGAGTTTACCTTTACTACCTGTGTCGGGTTATCAAGACCATGTGTTTCTTCAATAGGTGGTGAATTAAGACCATGTATTTCTTCAACATGAGGTAAATTTTTAACATCTTCAGCTTTTTCTTTCATAGATTTCTTTGCCTCTTGTGTATCTTCAGGACTGAGAAATAGAATACCCCTTTTCTTCGGAGTTAGCTTAGGAGTTGGTTCAGGAAGTGTCCAATTATTTTCATTAGTCAACATATTATTCAATAATAATTAGCTTGATCAACAGTTCTTTCCCTGAAAACACAACCAGCACAACTATCCAGGTAATCTCTGGAACCATCAGTTAGTCCATTATAAAAGATATCAAGTATTTCTTTTTTCTTGAGAGGATGATCAGGCAAAGCATTAAGTAATTGGAGGAGCCTCCCCCAAGCTTGTGGGAGACTCTCTTCTTCAATTTGCACAAAATTATATGTTTCCCTTAAAGCAGCTTGTTTCTTATGAGCGGGGAAATATTTAGCAGAGAAGTAGTAAATCATATCCTCGGGACTAAGCACACAACTATGATCAAGAGAATTAAACCATATCTTAGCATCACCCTTTAATGAGAACGGAAATAATTTAAGGATATAATAGTAGCGAGTTTTCTCATCATTAGTGAACAGGGTAGCTATATCATTTAATTTAGTAAGATGTGCCACAACAGTTTCAGATTCATAGCCATAAAAAGGATCAGATTCAACCAAAGTAATTATCTCCGGATCAACAAAGAAATCATAATCCTTATCAGTAATAAAGATAGGTGAAGTAGCATAAGCTGGATCATATTTCATTCTAGCATTCAAAGACTTTTCTTTAAGCTTAGCTAATAATTTCTTAAGATCACTTCTATCATTGCAAGCAAGAAAGTCTCTAGTAGTTTCTTCATCCATAACATAACCCTCAGGAACAATAGGCAATTCATATCTAGGGGGAGAATCTTCATCATCACTTTCATCAATATTATCAGTTTCAATAATTCCATTCTCTCTAGCCCTAGCAAGTTGTTCATCAAGAAATTCACCAAGTGCCATAGTGGTATCAAGCATAGAAGTTGTTTCATCATAAGTATCATGCATAGCAGAACTGGCATCATCAATAACATGCGGCATATCAGAATTAATAGCAGACGCAGGTTTAGGTGTCACAAGCTTACTCAAAACAGAATGTGAATCAAGTGCAGAGCTAGATGACAGTTCCTTACCCACCCCCCCTCGTAGTTGAGGGAAAAATCTTGGCTCTTTGATCTTTCAAGTTTTGCATAGTGATAAGAAGATATAAATCCCAAGTGACTCAAAGAATAGAGCTATGCTCCCTGGCAATGGCGCTAGAAAATAGTCTTGATAACCCACAAGTATAGGGGATCGCAACAGTTTTCGAGGGTAGAGTATTCAACCCAAATTTATTGATTCGACACAAGGGGAGCCAAAGAATATTCTCAAGTATTAGCAGCTGAGTTGTCAATTCAACCACACCTGGAGAGCTTAATATCTACAGCAAAGTGTTTAGTAGCAAAGTAATATGATAGTAGTGGTAACGGTGGCAAAAAGTAACGGTAGCAAAAGTAATATTTTTGGGTTTTGTAGTGATTATAATAGTAGCAACGGAACAGTAAAAAAGCGAAGAACAATATAGGAAAAGCTCGTAGGCAATGGATCGGTGATGGAGACTTATGCCGGATGTGATCGATCATGTAACAGTCATAACATAGGGTGACAGAGAACTAGCTCCAGTTCATCAATGTAATGCAGGCATGTATTCCGAATATAGTCATACGTGCTTATAGAAAAGAACTTGCATGACATCTTTTATCCTACCCTCCCGTGGCAGCGGCATCCTATTGGAAACTAAGGGATATTAAGGCCTCCTTTTAATAGAGTACCGGACCAAAGCATTAACACATAATGAATATATGAACTCCTCAAACTACGGTCATCACCGGTAAGTATCCCGATTATTGTCACTTCGGGGTTAACGGATCATAGCACATAATAGGTGACTATAGACTTGCAATATAGGATCAAGAACTCTCATATATTGATGAAAACATAATAGGTTCAGATCTTAAATCATGGCACTCGGGCCCTAGTGACAAGCATTAAGCATAGCAAAGTCATAGCAACATCAATCTCAGAACATAGTGGATACTAGGGATCAAACCCTAACAAAACTAACTCGATTACATGATAAATCTCATCCAACCCATCACCGTCCAGCGAACCTAGGATGGAATTACTCACACACGGCGGTGAGCATCATGAAATTGGTGTTGGAGGAAGGTTGATGATGATGATGACGATGGCGACGGATTCCCCTCTCCGGAGCCCCAAACGGACTCCAGATCAGCTCTCCCGAGAGAGTTTAGGGCTTGGTGGTGGCTCAGTATCGTAAAACGTGATGAATCCTTCTCTCTGATTTTTTTCTCCCTGAAAGTGAATATCTGGAGTTGAGGTCGGTGGAGTGTCAGGGGGACCCACAAGGCAGGGGGCGCGCCCCCCACCCTCGTGGACAGGGTGTGGGCCCCCTAACGTGGATATTTCTTCCAGTATTTTTTATATATTCCAAAATAATTCTCCGTTGATTTTCAGGTCATTCTAAGAACTTTTATTTCTGCACAAAAATAACACCATGGCAATTCTGCTGAAAACAGCGTCAGTCTGGGTTAGTTCCATTCAAATCATGCAAGTTAGAGTCCAAAACAAGGGCAAACGTGCTTGGAAAAGTAGATACGATGGAGACGCATCAGTGATACGGAGGGTTGAGAGAGATGGAGAACAAAAGTTCCTCGTTCCACATGAAGCTTCTGCGCAACACACTTTGATAGGTGATCAGCTATGCTGTTTTCCGCACGGGGTATGTGCTTTATTTGCAACCCATCAAAGTGCTTCTCCAATGTCATTACGTCCTCGACGTATGCTTCCATCAATGGGATTTGGTAATCCTTGTTGACTAGTCTCACCAAAAGCTGTGAATCTCCTCGAATGATCAGCTTCTTAATCCCAATTCCGCTGCAATCTTGAGCCCGGCAAGGAGCCCTTCATACTCTGCTGTATTATTGGTGGCTTCTTCCCGGGAAAAGTGCATCTGGACGACATACTTCAAGTGCTCCCCGGAGGGGGCAACAAGATCACGCCAGCCCCTGCACCTTGTAGGGAAAAGGCACCATCAAAATACATCATCCATTCTTGGGGTGATTCCTTGCCGGGGATGGCTATCTCTGTCCTTTCCTCGTCAGGGATTGGCGTCCATTCTGCAATAAACTCTGCCAATGCCCTACTCTGAATACTTGAAGTGCTCTCAAACTTCAAACCAAAGCTGGATAACTACAAAGCCCATTCCACTATCCTGCCAGTTTCCTCAGGGTTTTGGAGTATCCTTTGTAACAGAAAACTAGTAACAACCGTGACCTCATGGGCTTGGAAGTAGTGGCGCAGTTTCCTTGAGGCCATGATGCGACCAAAGATCAACTTTTGCACACCAGAGTACCTCGATCTAGCCCCCTGTAACAAGGAGCTGACGAAGTACATTGGGCGTTGCACCACTTTCTTCCTTGCCGTGTTCCTGGGGCTGTTTTCGTTGTCGTGCTCACAGTTTTCCTGATCCTTCTCTGACTCTGCTGTTCTCTATTCAGTTTCTGTCTCATCCACCTCTCGCTACGCTACCAAAGCCGCACTGACCACCTGGTTGGTTGCCGCCAAGTATAGCAACAATGGTTCTTGGGGTTTGGGCGCAACCAAGGTCGGTATGGACGACAGGTAGGCTTTTAACTCTTGTAGAGCTACATATGCTTCCGGGGTCCACTTCATGGGCCGTGCCTTCTTCAAAACCTTGAAGAATGGCACGGCACGCTCGGCAGACTTGGATATGA
The DNA here is from genome assembly GCF_018294505.1 of Triticum aestivum. Lineage (NCBI taxonomy): Eukaryota > Viridiplantae > Streptophyta > Magnoliopsida > Poales > Poaceae > Triticum > Triticum aestivum. The sequence continues at coordinate 337,041,339 of NC_057800.1, read as the reverse complement.
ATCTGCTCAGTGTGGCAACGCATCCCGTCAGGCGCCTCACATCCTTAACTGTCTTTGGCTCTTGGATCTGCTCAATGGCGATGATCTTGTCGGGGTTGGCTTCGATCCCCCGATGGTACATGAAGAACCCAAGTAGCTTGCTGGAGGGAACACCGAATACACACTTCTCCAGATTAAGCTTCAGATTGATCTTGCACAAATTAGCAAATGTCTCTTCCAAATCCTAGATAAGGGTGGCCTTATCCTTGGTTTTGACCATGATATCATCCATATAGGCTTCTATATTTCTGTGCAACTGTGTCTCAAAACTGGTATGGACCGCCCTTGCAAAAGTGGACCCGACACTCTCTAATCCGAATGACATGCGGACAAAGCAGTACGTACCACACAGAGTGATGAACGACGTCTCCTCTTCATCTTCCTTGGACATGAAGATCTGATGATATCCAGAGTATGCGTCTAGAAAGGAGAGAAAATCACATCTCGAAGTAGAATGCATGATCTGGTTGATGCGTGGAAGGGAAATGGGTCCTTCGGTCAAGCCTTGTTGAGGTCTATGAAATCAATGCAAAGCCTCCACTTCCCATTAGCCTTCCGGACCACTACTGGATTTACTAACCATGTAGGATGCAGCACTCCTCTGACCAAACCAGCGGCCTCCAATTTCATGATCTCTTTGGCAATGAACTGCTGCCTCTCCAAGGTCTGCTTCCCTACTTTCTGCTTGACGGGTCGGGCATGTGGGTAGACAGCAAGGTGGTGCTCAATTACCTCCCTGGGAACACCGGGGATATCAGATAGTTGCCAAGCAAACACATCGATATTCGCCCACAGGAAGGCAGCGAGCGTGCTTTCCTATTTGTCATCGAGGGTGGCGCTGATAGTGAAAGTACCATCAACGCCAGCCAGCCCTGCCGGGACCTTCTTCACTTGGGGTGTAGTAACCATGGATCTCTTGTTGTTGGAACACTCTGACACATCGTCAACGGGTGCCATCCACTCAGAGGGGGCACGCTTCCCGCACTCCTTGCCGGAGGTCCTACAATCCCTCTTCTTTCCTTTGCTTTCCTTAAAGGGAACTGTCATTGTTGCCGCTTCCGCTGCAACTGCATCCCGATACATCTTGTCCACACAGATAATTGCATCCTTCTCATCAGAGGGGATAGTGAGGACCCCCAATGGCCCAGGCATTTTCAGGGTGCTGTAAGCATAGGGATGCTGCCATGAATTTGGCCAGGGTTGGTAATCCATGAATCCCATTGTATAGCAGGGGAGATCAACCACATCAAACACAATCTTCTCAGTCCGATAGTTCAGTCCCCACCCCCCAAACATCACCGGCAATGTAATATTCCCCTTAGGATGACTCCTGCCAGTATTAACTCCTTAAAATGTGTCGATGACCTCTAGCTCTTCTTCTCCTATCTGAAGCTTGCTGATAACTGCTAGGGAAATCAGATTCAACTAGGCCCCGTCATCCACTAGCATCTTTGTGACCTTGATGTTGCGAATTGTCGGGGATACAAAAAACGACAAACACCCTACCGCAGTGGTGCGATCAGGGTGATCCTCTTCATCAAAGATGATGGGGTGTGGGGCCATTTGAGCGGTTTTCGGGCCTCTGGCACTGGTTCCACAGCATTGACCTCTCGTGCCCATCGCTTGAGTTGGCGATGAGAGGTGTGCAAAGATGCACCCCCATCAATGCATAGGGCGTCAGTGGCCTTCTAAAATTCCAGCTCAGTAGTTTCCTCTTCATCCCCTCCATCACTGGCATCATCACAGATTTCCTTCTCTTGGCCCATGGCGGGCTTTCCTTGGTTCCGAAAGGGTCTACCGGGGCGATTTGCTTCACCACCCCGGCCCTTACCGCCAGCAGCATTCTGACCTTTCTCCTTATCACACTTATCATACTCTACCCTCTATTTCTTGACGAGCTGCTCAACCTCATAACACTCCTGAAGGTCGTGGCCTTTGGTCTTGTGGATCTTGCAGTACGGCCGATCACCCTTCCCAACTTTCTCGGTGGCAGCGGCTTCCCGGCAGGCAGTGCACGAGGCAACTTCCTTGCCGAGGGACTCAACCTTGGCCTTTTTGTCGGTACTAGGCGTGCCCGATCCTTCCACAATCATTACTGCCTTATCCATTGGCTTCTTATTGCGCTTCTTGCCCTTCTTCTGACTAGTTGATTCATCTTCATCTTCCGAATCAACATTAATGCAATCTTCTTCTCAGGGCAACTTCCTTCCTTCTTCCATCCGGGCATATCCACCAGCACGTATAGTTCTTTCACAGTCTTGGGCAACTGCATGTTCATTTTGGAATGAATGTGGCGATTGCGCACACTGGACTGGAAAGCTGCTATAACGGCTGCAGGGATGGATATTTGGAATATTTCTATGAATTATACCGAATCTCTACAAATACTTACGGAGGGTTTCTCCTTCCTTCTGCTGGAGAAGTTGCAGGTCGCTGGGCCTGCCGGGCTCTTGGTGGCCATCTGTGAAGGCACTGATGAACTCGTGGCACAGGTCTGCCCATGACGAAATGGAGTTCTTCAACATGTGCATTAGCCAAGACCTCACATTGGACTTGAGGGCCAAAGGGAAGTATTTGGCAAAAACCTTCTCATCTCTTCCCCCGACAGTGTGAACAGCGATGGTGTAGATGCTCAGAAACTCCACCGGGTTCAGCCTCCTGTCGTACTTCTCAGGTATCTCTGGCTTGAACGTGCGAACGGACGGCTAACAGACTTGCCGCAACTCTCGTGTAAAGGTAGGGCAGGCGACCTCAAAAGGTAGGCACCAGCCAATACTGAGCGCAGGCTCATCGACGGTGAGGTCGTTGCACCCGTCGGTCTGGTGGGGGTCGTTGCGGTGCCGTTCTACGATGACACGCGCGTCTCCCCGCCTCCTATCTTTCGGACTTCAACGTTGGCCTGGACATGCTCAAGGGTCAGAAGATTCCATCGAGACGTCGTTGGGGTCCTGATTCTGCCGCGCCCTCACCGGCTGCCATGTTGGGGACTGAACCGTGGGGACAGCCCCTTCCGTACGGCCAGCAGTGCGGGTGGTGGCTGTCGCTTGGGGAGGTTTGTAACACCCCGAGAATCATGTTACAGTAATCTGCCCCGAATGGTGTCCATGACATCGTGATTACTATGCAGCTTGCCACTTGTCCAAGAATCAAAGCCTTTTTCAAATATAAAATAAGTCGAATAAATTATTTTCTTTGAGCAGTAAAACTAAAATGTTCACCTATCCTATAAGTTTCCCTGATCACTGTCATGTTGAAACCAACCTCTTCTAAATTCCCAAAATGCCCATGGGAATTAATTCAGTGCTCTAGCAACATTTAAATTGGCCTTTTCAATTTCTAAAATTAATTAGGCAACTCCTTTTGACCCCAAACTTTTTGTTCCATCTCAAGGTATTGTGTTAGTTTTATGTGCCAAGTTTTGTTCAAAACAAAACTCATTTGGTACTAAAGGAAAAATGCAAAACAGAGCAAATAAAAGAAAACAAAAAGAAAAGGAAAAGGGAAAAGTCAGGGGAGAGAGAGAGCAACCACCCCTCCCTGGACCGAACCCACCTGGGCCGGTCCACCTAACCCACCCGAGCCGGCCCACTCCCCCTGTCATCTACCCCCTCCCCACTGTGCGAGTGAATGTGCCCACGGTCGCTGTCGAACCCACCTCGCCGACCACGCCGCTACAGGCGCCGCAGGGAAGATAAGGACACCAGCGTCGGCGCCCTGGCTTCTGCCGAGATCTTTCCCCGCCTCACCCACTCCCCCCTCCTCTCCCTCGCTCTCTCTCGCTCGTTCTCCTCCACCACCGAACGCGAGCGTCACCGCTTGCTGTCGCCGCCGCGACTACCGACCTCGCCTTGCCTCGCCGACCTGTCCAACAGCTCCGCCGTCGTCGACTGCCTCATCCCCGTCCACGAGCGCAAGCCGGGGAGCACCGCGGGCCGTGGATCGAGCCACCCCCTTCTGCCTCAGTCGCCGGCGATCTCCCTCTCCTCTCCGGCGACTTCTGTTCCTACTAAGCCTATCACTGGCCTCCGTGTGCCGCTCGGTGAGATTCTTCGTCTCCTGCTCCCCTCAGTTAGCATCTACGCGTGCCGTAGCTAGCTGCCACCGCGTCCATGCTCTGCTCGCCGCCTACGAACTTGTGGTCGTCGCTGTGGTCGATGTCACCGCCGCCTGAGGCCACGGTCGGACTCCTGGTATCCCTAGGAGCCTAACACGCACACGCATGCTTCCTCCCGTGCCTCATAGCGCCGTCCCCGATGAGCGTCCGAACGGATCACCGCGGAGCTCGCCGCCGGTGACCTTTTGGTCACGGGCTCAAGCCCGTTGCACTCCCCGCACCGCATAGATACCCCCAGCCTCTTCGTTTGCTCGATAGCGCATCGTAGCTCCGTTTTCGTCGAGCACCCGTGCACGCCGTCGCCTCCACCGCTCACCGGCGCCGATTCCGGCCAAGTCCGGCGATGCTACGGCCACCATTGGATGCGGCGCTGAGAGCTCGTTCGAATGTTCATAGCCCCGGTCCTCCCCGAGTCCTATACGCGTTTTCGGCGAGATCCGAGCAGCGCCGCTGCATTTGGCATCGCCGGCATGGAGCCGTTGGCCGCACTGAGCTGGCACACCTGGGGCCACCCCCCTGGGTCACTGCCAGTGGGGTCCCTGGCCCCCTGTTGACCAGTTGACCTGGTCAACTGAGCTAACGGGGCAGGCCCCAGCCACTGACGTGCGGCCCCCACTGCTTAATCCTCTAATTAAAATGTTTTAATAATTAAAACTAATTAATGTAGCTAATTAGTCTATGACCGGTGGGGCCCACCTACTAAATAACTCTGTCTAGTTAGTTTTAAAACTCTGTTAGCTCTCTGTCTATGACATGTGGGTCCCACTGGACCCACTGGTCAGGTTTGACCTGGTCAGCCATCCTGTTGACTGCTGACATCACTGTGACGTCATGCTGGTGCAATAAACCTTTCCGTTAATTTATTTAATTCCAAAAAATGTTTAAAACTTTGAAAATTCATAGAAATTAAACCGTAGCTCGGATCGAAAAACTTTATATATGAAAGTTGCTCAGAAAAATCCAACGATTCCGAATGCGCGGTCCATTCACTTGTCACATGCCCCTAGCATGCTAAACATGGAACCACCCCCTTTCTTCCATCTGTCTGGAATTCATCTAACACCGGGAATTCATCCTCGGATGTTTACCCCCTCCGTTTGCAACATGTAGTACTATGTTAGGACAACCCTAGCTCTGCCTGTCGTCATGTAATGCTTAGTGATGTATATGTTTGCTCTGTATTTATTGTTTCTTACCCCTCTTCTCTCCAGTAGACCCCGAGACCGCTGCTGATTCCCATGTGATCGACTACGTCGACGACGACACTTCTTCTTTTTCAGCAGAGCTTCCAGGCAAGCAAGCCCCCCCCCCTTGAGCATTCCAATATCGCCCATTTCTTTCCCTCTCATGCTTGCATTAGAACTGCTACTACTTTCTGTATGATCCTACTCTGATGCATAGCCTGTTTTTGTTACCTGCTTATTGTTACCTTACCTGCTTATCCTAAACTGCTTAGTATAGGTTGGTTAGTGATCCATTCACTTGTCACATGCCCCTAGCATGCTGAACATGGAACCACCCCCTTTCTTCCATCTGTCCGGAATTCATCTAACGCCGGGAATTCATCCTTGGATGTTTACCCCCTCCGTTTGCAACATGTAGTACTACATTAGGACAACCCTAGCTTTGCCTGTCGTCATGTAATGCTTAGTGATGTATCTGTTTGCTCTGTATTTATTGTTTCTTCCCCCTCTTCTCTCAGGTAGACCCCGAGACCGCTGCTGATTCCCATGTGATCGACTACGTCGATGATGACACTTCTTCTTTTTTAGCAGAGCTTCCAGGCACCCCCCTTGAGCATTCCGATATCGCCCATTTCTTTCCCTCTCATGCTTGCATTAGAACTGCTACTGCTTTCTGTATGATCCTACTCTGATGCATAGCCTATTTTTATTACCTGCTTATTGTTACCTTACCTGCTTATCCTAAACTGCTTAGTATAGGTTGGTTAGTGATCCATCAGTGACCCCACCTTCTCATAGTTGCCTCGCTTCATGTTCGATGACTCGATCAACGTGATCGATGTCCAGGCCCCGACACCGCACATCACCCCCCTAGTTGTACGACTCTGCAGAGTTACCATCGAGTGCCGAGGGTGGAACCTCTTACATCACTCCTGATGAGACCTCTATAGTGTAGCTATATGATCGAGGTCATCGAGGGTGATTTCCTCCCTAACCACTTCCATTACGGATCCGTCGTGCAACCCCTCAAGTGTGGACCTCGAGGGTGGATCCTCTTACGTTCACCTTGATGACAACATCGAGTGGAATTCATCAAGGGTGATTCCTCGGGTTTTCCCCTTGGTGTTAGACACACAGTTACTATGGTTATTATGACTTTGCACTGAGCCATGCTACTAAAGACGGGTCGGCCCTAAGGGGTACCTGCGCGAGCTTAATAGCGAGTGATGTGGAGTCGGGTTGACATGGAAGGTGCCTGCAAGATACTTACGAGGCGTGGTCGGGCATTCTTAGCCCTTGCCGCAAGTACTCGAGACGGGGCGACGGGGTCACATCTTTCATGAGTCTCTGCTCGTGACCGCACTGCCAACGCACTAACGGTTTGGATATTTGATCCGAGAGGCCACTGGCCTAATAGCACTAACCATCACGTGGGCATTGTATGGGCGTTCTGCGTCGTATGCATCAGCCGAAGGAGGTAGCTAGGTCTGTGCGGCGTGCGCTGGGTTGGACTGTGTAAGCTCCTGCCTTGTTGAAGGAGGTAGCTAGGTCTGCTCACCGGCCGTGTACACAACATGCAGGAGTTCCCGGGGAGATGGCCCATGACCCCTGGGGGCATAGGTTTAGTCTGGTGTGCTTGACCTCTCTATTAAGCCTAGGTAGGGTTGCGGGGTATTGTTTGGCCGAGGCCGGGCATGACCCAGGAAAGTGTGTCCGGCCGGAGTTAGTCGAGCGTGGTGGGTAAGTTGGTGCACCCCTGCAGGGAAGAAAACATCTATCGATAGCATGTCGTACGGTAACAGACACTTGGAGTTGTATCCCGATCGATACAACTAGAACTAGATACTTGTGATGAGAAATGGATTGTGATGAGAAATGGATAGTATGGCTCTGGGATTGCTTTCTCGCTGGGAGTCGAGAAAGGATCTCTGGCCGAGGTTGATAACACTACTACTACTTTACATTATGTTGATCTGTACTCTTCTAAATGCTGCAAGATGCTTGAAGATGCTTGAAGATGCTAGTCTTCGATAGGCTAGGCTTCCCCCTTCTCTCCTAGCATTCTGCAGTTTAGTCCACAGATACAGCCCATTTCCTTTGATACAGATGCATACTTAGTTTAGATCTGATGTAAGTCTTGCGAGTACTTTGGATGAGAACTCACAGCTGTTTTGCTACCTATTTTCCCCCATACCCGATTGTTGCGACCAGATGACGGATCCCAGGAGCCAGACGACACCACTGATGACTACTGCTACCCCGAGGGTGCCAACTACTAAGTGACGACCGCTGACAACTTGGAGTAGTTAGGAGGCTCCCAGGCAGGAGGCCTTGCCTTTTCGATCGATGTTGTTTTTGTGCTACCCTTCTTAAGGCAAACTTGTTTAACTCATGTCTATACTCAGATATTGTTGCTTCCGCTGACTCTTGTGTATTCGAGCTTATGTATTCGAGCCCTCGAGGCCCCTGGCTTGTAATATAAAGCTTGTATTATTTTCAATTTGTGTCTAGAGTTGTGTTGTGATATCTTCCCGCGAGTCCTTGATTTTGATCGTACACATTTGCGTGTATGATTAGTGTACGATTGAAACGGGGGCGTCACAAGTTGGTATCAGAGCCGACTGCCTGTAGGATTCCCCTTTCCAACTCCTTGACCGAAGTTGAGTCTAGAAACCAAAAATTGTTTTACTAACTTGGTTGTGTGGCTTACGGTCCCACGTCGCCATTGGGTGGTATTAGGATCTTTTATTCCTCGTCTATACTCTGGGACTCTGATCTCTCGTCCATCCGGGTTAAACATTTTACTAACTCTGAGATTAGGTTCTCATACCCACTTCCTCCCGGAGAGACCCTCACTCCAGATGATTGCTTGATGCATCGAAGGATTCCGAAGATACCCTTCGATGTTCTCTCGAGACTTTGTGCCATCACTATTGCAATTCCCTTCCAAGGGTAAAACCCTATGGATTACCACATACACTTTCCATTCATACAATCATTCCCCGTTGGTATTGTATTACAAGATACCCTGAAATTCTCTCTTTTGTTTCAAGAATCCTTTGTGCCTATTGCCTTGCCGTTCTTTGACACCTGAATACCACTACGGATAATTTCTCGCATTTATCGAGTATCCGCTCATTCCCAGATGATTCATGTATTTCGCAAAAGTCTTCAAAATACCATTCGGTCTTCCGAAAATCCTGAGCAGCCTAGTGCTCCTGAAATTCTTGCTTGCCTCCATTATGGTTAATGCCATAAATCTGGTAATGTTACTAGCACCCCTTGTCATTTTCATTTTAAGTTTGTTGATTCAATATGCTGTGAATGCTCGCAATCCTCAATCAGATCCTAGAACTCATCCTTCCAGCTCTGACGTCATCTTAAACATGAGCTGGATCTCGACCAATCAAATTGCCATTGATTGTACCCCTAAGACTATTCAACATATTCATCCCTAATCAGAGCATTGCTTATGATCCCTTGTCTTGGAATTCATAATTCCTTTCCATTTAAACCTTGAGTTAGTCAGTTGTTTCTATAATCTGATCTCCTTGCATTCTTTCTTCTTCTGATTGTGTGTCGATGCTCACATCAGCTCCGTTGTGGACCGTAAGATCCTTTGTTGAGTTATCATCCGATAGTGTCCTTTGTATACAAAAACCATGAGAAGTTCTTTCCCTGATACATAATGCCATTGGTAAATCGTATTCTCTGATATGGGCAACGATGCTCTGCTTTCGAGCTTGAGTTATTTACTTCTGAACTTTCTAGTATATGTTCCTAAGATACCCGATGGGTTGGACCAATGCCTTCCCTAATCTGTGCAAACCCGAGAGTTTTCACGAGTCATATTCTCCTGGTGATTTACCAGATAAATTTTCAACACTACAACTCCATCGAAAATGAGAGGTGAATGATAGGTTATGCATTGGAGAAGTGGGAGTAGACCTTGAACTTTGTGTTCATGCCCACGGACCTAATGTGGAACTTATCATGGAAGATTCTTGTGATATAATAACCCCCTTATTATAAGTTCATATAGTATCTAGGATTTGATCCTTTGCAACCGTGGTTCTGACCATGATTGTTCCCCTTTGATCCTATTTCTTGGACAAGTTAAAGCACTTATCTTCTATAGATAAATGCATCTTCGCAATCTCTATTTTGATCTTCCATCGAGTATTACCCTCTGGTATCTCGAGAATAACAAAGAACCATGTTGCTTCCTATGAGTCTTCATCTGGTATTGCTTCTCATCGATTTCAGATTTCCCCGGGTTTTGAGTTGTTAGTCACTCGAGAACGCCGATAAGTGAATCGATTCCACACTCCGATTCTAAACTCCAAGTAAATTTGTTACTTACAAGTTTAATAATCCTTCAAGTCATTCCTAGTCTGATCGGCTATATCTTTACCGTGGTAACTTTTAACTGTGCTACCTGGTCCTTCTTCCCAGAGCACAATTTTCGGTGATGAGATAAACATATGTCGATCTTCCTCCTCCTATCATTTTTCCTTGAACAACAAGCTTGATTTCGAGTTTCTGTCGTATCCGTGGTTCCAATAGCCTTTCGCTTCATCCTTACTGTTGCTTGATGTCGTCACTCCTCGATGGCATCTTCGTAGAGTCTCTCGACAAATATGTCATGATCATCATCAACATTCTAAGCTCTTCCAGGATATTAATTAAGTTCATGATGAGAAATACCATCCTTGACCTATGATGATTTGAGTTATCATCGACTACCCCCCTTGTCTTCTTTCCAACACATGTTTGATCATGTCTTGGTTATACCTGGGACTCCTTCCTATTCCTGCAATTGTTCTTGAGTATTTCTTGTGATCTTCTACTCCAACCCCCTACTTGGAACACCATGTTAATGCTACCTCGAAGCATGACTGAGCTATTCCGAATATCAACAAAGCACGTTGTCGAATGTTTCTTGATCTATTATCCAAAAACTATTGTATGGGTAATATCATGATTCTTCCCTCGCCCCTTTATCTAAATGCTTTTGAACTTGCTCTCATATCATGTATATCCCGCTCTGCTTGTCCTTGGGGAGGATATACTCTTGATAATTGTGTTTAAACGCATTTTCCTTTCCATTGTTCTGATTATTATACTAACCATATTTTTCCTTTCCATTCTTTTGTTTAACCTTTCCGGTAAACTAACTTATCTCAATAGAGATAATTTCCTGCTTAGGTAAACACCTCAATGTACAACTCTGTCAGTAAAGACCCTGCTACTATTGTTGATGACATTCCGGTAGCCACCGATGGACGAGAACTTTGCCTAATGGCCTGCCTCGTTCAATGAGCAGGAAAATGGTTCTCTTCGTCCCTCGCCCTTGGTACCGACATTGTTGCCAACATAACTGACAGGCTACCCTCTGACATGCCTTGCTATCATGACCATGCAAAATGCTAGCGCCCTTTCTACTTTTAACCCACATGGTGGACTCATAAACCACAGTCACACAGGATCGGAACCTGACTCTCACTACAAAAAAAGACACATCCATGACATTTTGGGCCGAACAATTTTTTTTCTGTCATACATATGACACTTCTATGACGATAATTGTGACAAAACCCGGTATCATCATAGATGTGGTGGGCTCCTACTTCTATGACAAAAAATCATGACAAAAAATTGGCTTTTCGTCTTGGGAGGGCCGGAGACGCAGCTGCATGACATTCTTTGGGCCGTCCATGACGGAAAAAACCATGGTAGAAGCGAGGGGGAGGAAAATTTCGGGGAGTTCCCGGTTACGGCGGGAGGTCGGGGGACAAAGGATGCGCGTTTCTCTCGTACACGTACGCGCGTGTGTGCGAGGCGTTGGCTCTAATTGAACCCAAGCGAGGCGTTGGGCTCTAACTGAACCCGAGCGATTGCACTGCAGGCTACGCGTTACTGAACCCAAGCGATCAATCGATGGCTGTTAACTGAACCTGATCGAGCAATTCCTTCGCTACTGATGCTAACTGAAGCCGATC
>NC_057800.1:336986633-337029594 GCF_018294505.1 Triticum aestivum | reverse complement strand
GTGGAGGGCTGGATGAACAGTAGACGATGGAGGGGTGCCCGTGGAGGGGTGGTTGAACAGGACCCCATGGTGTGGAGGGCTGGATGAACAATAGACGGTGGAGGGGTGGTTGAATAGTAGCTGATGGAGTAGCGCGCGGTGGAGGCTGGATGAACAGGAGCCCGTGGAGGCTGGAGGAGGTCGACGGTGGAGATGAACAGTATCCCGTGGTGTCCCATTTTGCGGTACGCCACACCCCTCCCAATCAACAGGACCCCCGTTTCGACCGTAGCGCTCCAACACAAGTCCGTTTCCTCCGTTTTGCGGTACGCCACACCCCTCCCGATCAACAGGACCCCATTTCGACCGTAGGAGGTCCGTTTCCTCCGTTTTGCAATACGCCAGACCCCTCCCGATGAACAGGATCCCATTTCAAACGTGGTCGGTCGAACACAAGGCCGTTTCTCCATTTTGCGGTACGCCAGGCCTCGTTTCCATCGCCTGTTCCGTCCAAGCCCTCCCGATGAACATGACCACGCATTCCGTTCTGACCCATCCGGTTGGCTCCCACGCGTTCCGTTGCCTCCCGATGAACACGACGCATTCCGTTGCCTCCCCATGAACACGACGCATTCTGTTGCCTCCCCATGAACACGACGACGACGTTGTTTCTCCGTTTCGACCTAGCCATGTACACGAGCCCTGGCCATACGTATGCGCGAGTAGGCGTTTGAGACCCTGCCCGTATGTACGTACGTGGCCGTATTTTCTTTCTTGCACCCTGGCCGTTGTACGTACGTGTACATGCTACGTGCGCGCCTCTACTACGACACGTACGCACCTCTACTACAACACGTGCGCGCCTCTACATCGACCAGTATATATGTACGTACACGTTCGCGACCAGAATGACAACGCTACGTGCGCTTCGACCAGGTGGGTCCTGACTGTCAGGCACTTCCTTGCCTGCGAAGATGTAGCTGGTGGGTCCCAGCAGTCAGGGGGGCGAATCATTTTGTTTTTTTGCCCGGACGCACTTCCTTGCGTGCGAAGGTGTAGCTGCTGGGTCCCAGCAGTCAGGGGGGAATCGTTTTGTTTTTTTGCCCGAACGCACTTCCATGCGTGCGAAGATGTAGCTGGTGGGTCCCAGCAGTCAGTGGGGCGAATCGTTTTCTTTCGGACGCACTTCCTTGCGTGCGAAGATGTAGCTGGTGGGTCCCAACAGTCAGGGGGGCGAATCGTTTTTTTTTTCGGACGCACTTCCTTGCGTGCGAAGATGTAGCTGGTGCGTCCCAGCAGTCAGGGGAAACGTTTTTTTTCATGAAATACGGTGGCCCGTCCGGTGGGTCCCCACTGTCAGGTGGAGGAATAATTATTTGTGCGTAATAAGGAGGCACTTCCTTGCTGCGGCCGTGGACCCAGCTGTCAGCCTCTCCACGTACAGTCCACGTCCGATGGAAGCCATTCCTTGACCACGCCGCGCCGAGAGCACCAGGGCGGTGTACGACGGTGAGGCCTAGGAAGGGGACGACGCGGAGCCGGGGTAGACGCGGCAGTGGATGCCCACGCGTAGAGGAATATGAGGGTTCACTCGTTCGACTGCGGTGTGAGGCTGCCGTCGCCGCAGAATAACAGGGGGTGTGTGTGCGTAGAGGGATGGCCTGGCCAGTGGTGAGAGTAGTAGGGGGCGGTGAGGCCTCCACGGCATCACAGCCGGCCACGGGCGGCGGGAGCAGGTGGCACGACCGGCGCTGCTTTGGGCGGCTAGAGCAAGAAGACCAGAGGTTGAAGAAGCACTACGGCCATTGGATGGATATCATACGGTCACTTGAGCTAGAATCGTTCATATATTGACTAAAGTTGACAAAGGCCTCCGTCCCAGTCAACTTAGTAGGCCCACAAATCAGCCTCCCACCAAGGTGGGTCCTAGCTAGCAGGGGGGTATTCATTTTTTGTGCGTAATAAGGAGGCACTTCCGGTGGGTCCGAGCTGACAGCGGGGGGAACGTTTTTTTCGCAAAATATGGTGGCCTGTCCAGTGGGTCCCAACAGTCAGGGGGAAATGTTTTTTTTGCGAAATACTGGAGGCCCGTCCGGTGGGTCCCTACTGTCAGGTGGAGGAATAATTATTTTCCTCGTAATAAGGAGGCACTTCCTTGCGGCTGTCATGGACCCAGCTGTCAGCCTCTCCACGTACAGTACTCTTCCGATGGAAGTCGGTCGTTGACCACATTGACCACACCGCACCGAGAGCACCACGGCGGTGGACGACGGCGAGGCCTAGGAAGGGGACGACGTGGAGCCGGGGAAGACGCGGCAGCGGAAGCCCGCGCGGAGAGGAGTACGAGGGTTCACCGGTTCGGCTGCGGTGTGAGGCTGCCGTCGCTGCAGAATAACGGGGGTGTGGGTGAGTAGAGGGATGCCCTGGCTAACAGTGGGAGTAGTAGGGGGCGATAAGGCCTGCGCAGCAGCACAGCCGGCCACGGGAGGCGGGAGTAGGCGGTCCCGCCGGCGCTGCTTTGGCGGCTGGAGCAAGAAGATCAGAGATTGAAGAAACACGACGGCCGTTGGATGGACATCCAACGGTTACGTCTGCTAGAATCGTTTGTTGACGTATATAATAACTAAAATATCTTGCATACGCGTCAACTAAACAAGCCCACAAGTCAGACCACTCCCTCTTTTTTTAAAAATTTATATATAGCTCATGGCAACTTCTTATGCAATTTATTGCAGTCATTTTTTTGGTTGGCCAGGGCCAATTTCGCATATTTCTGTGGGTTCCAAACTATTTTTAATACCGAAATGTCGAGCCAGATTTAAAGTACTTTGAAGATATATTTAAATTAGGTTAATGCCCAGTGAAATAGGAATCTAAAAATGTGAAAAAATTCAGAAATTATAAAGTAATTGCCAATTTGTCATCTGTTTTTATATTTACAACCCATTTCATATTACTTTCAAGATTTTGCATGCGTCTTGAAAGAGTTGCAGCCCATCAGGGCGTAGAAAAATAAGTTGGCTTGGATTGGGTATTCTTCGGAAAAAATAAACTGGGCTTATTTTCACAAAGAAAAAATAGCTGGGCTGGTCACATGGTGAACATAAAATATAAGCCTGGGCTAGACGGGCCACAACCCAGTTCAAACCCTGCCCCATCTCAACAATACCAAACAAAAAAATACTGCTCGATTAGCTACGTCCCAGGTGTCACCCTATCTTGTGATGTTCTCTTGTCTATTGACAATATACGCTCACAATGTCGTGGGTCCCAGATGTCAGGAAAACACTAGGAGGAAGCATTTTATTTTTCCATATGCTGATGTGGTGGGCCCCTACTGTCATCCTCTCCATGTACTTCTGCCGATTCCTGTTGTTTGTTGACCATGTTGACAATGCAAGAGGGCGGCGCCGCGTCGAGCGCACCAAAGCGCACGGAGGACGTCGGCGTTAACGAGTTAGGAGACGATGGGGCGGCGATGCGTGCGCTGAGGCGCAGCCAGCCGTGGTAGGCGGAAGCAGGCGGCCCCGCCAGAGCTGGTTTGGTTTTGGTGGCTGGAGGAAGATAGGACTGAAGAAACACGATAGACTGTGAAAGCAGCAGGAGTACTTAACAACCTTAACTGAAACTAGCAGGGGCACTTAACAACCAAATCTGAAAGCAGTATGAGTACTTATACAGGTTCAACCATACAAAGCACACCTCGAACAGTGCTACTTTGCCTACAGTTAACCAAGGGTGAGGCCGCCAAGCCCCAGGACAAGGCCCAGGTGCCACCCCACGCATCCACAACCTTCTGAAAGCGGCTTCATCTCGCAACATGGTCAATAAACAGGATATTCGCTTTAGAGCCATGGAAAAGCATGAACATAATCTTCTGTCCTATTCTCCAAGATGGACGGGCCTTCATTATTTGAGACCACCCATGAATAAGTATCTTTTCACCTTCAAGGGGAATTGAGTAGGTCGACATAAACATCATGTTGTGACCAAGCGCAAGTCTCACCCGACCATGGTCAGGCATCTGTATAGGAACAATAGAACTCGGCAGTTCCTGTTTCAAGAAGACCACAGCTGTAAAACTATGTATAAGCAATAGTTTATGAACAACATATATAACAGAAAACAGCTCGTACCATAAGTTTCTCGACACAGTTGGACCTGTTCAACGAGTGCAGCAGTGGCACACATATCCCACGTGGCCTTCCACCATTGAAACGCCCCACAAGGACCTCAAGATGATCAATAAGGTGTAGGAACATGTGGATGTCGATCTAGTCAACTTCAGTGCCATTAGTAACAGCCAAGTTATTACAGAGTACCAAACGAGCAGACTGCTTAACTCTGAAAAAACCTACACGTGCCACCAATTATAAGAAAATATTAGTTAGAAGTAGCATCTTCATGAGAGATTCGTTGCTACTTCTAAAGCTAAATTGTGATTAGTTAGATAGAATAGGTGCATTAAGAAGTAATCGAGGCAACAAGCAAGAACCAGATACAAAACTAACATGGATGAAAAATTGGAACGACGTCGGGGTGGAAGATCGCAGTGAAGATGAGACCAGGTTCTGCTATTTCCATCAACATTCGTGCGCCGACTTTCAGTCCGTAACACTTGAGAAAGTTTATCCAAGTTCGGCCATAAAAAAGCAACGATCTTCTTGGTTCATGAACCCAACTCGAAACTTATATCCATGGCTTGTCTTCACTGTGACCATTAAACTAGTGTATTCAGTTATGGCAAGGCCGAGCATCTTGAGTACGTGTGTTCTCGCAGAGCAAATAATACACTGCAGGAAAAATGATATGAGAACACAGCATGTTCAAAAAAGCCCAACCCTCCTAGATAGAAAAGAGGATTCTAGGAATATACTGTGCGTGTTTCAAAATGTTGTGTTAGGATGAGAAGGAACAAGTGTGGCGTCTCAGCGAGGGCGCAGAAACCTGTAGGGTACTCGCACTTTGGGCACTGCAAATGAAAGACACTAGATTCAGTAGGAAGAAAAATGCATCAACGGCGGCGGCTGCCATCCTAGGATTACTTGCGACCAAGGGACTTGGATTTATCGAGGATGGATGAAGAATTCGTACCTGGTTCTCCATGACAAAACCCTATGCAATTGCCTAGAGGGGGTTTTCTCTGAACAAGCAGACGAGGGAGAAGGGGATTCAGGCCCAGTGAAATATAGCCGCTTCGTCCGTCCAGCTTATTGCTAAAGCTGGAAAGGGGGGGGGATTGTGATTTGACGGCTCATTGGGTAGTACTGCGGCACTACGACCGGGGTGTGTCTACCGTGAAGTTGTGCACTCTAATTTGTGCATATGGCACGTGGACCCCGTTGCCGGTTGCCCCACATATTAGAGAAAGGAAGTAGAAAGACAGGAGTAACTAGTTACACATAAATATATTTTTTGACAGAGAGATACTGCCTCTGTAAATAAATATACAAATCTTTTATATCATAGGCTCACCTTGCCGAGAAATATACTCCCTCTACAACGCACGGGCATTATGGGGGTTCAGCTGAGAATGTAATACTCAGATAGGCTCACGGTTCTAGACTTTGGGCCGCATGCCGACCCTGCATGTTTGGGGGCCCATGTGTTCTACCTCAGCGCTTTTCATATTGCAAGCGATCGGTACGGCACTGGTTTTAGATGCTGTCGCAAGGCGAATACACAAAATTGAATAAAGCACGACAAATGTTGGAATGAAATCGAAAGACAGTTCCTAACCAGCAATCAGAGTTGTAATTCTATCAACGATATACCATGTGATAAATAATACTGTCGTACTACTTATACACACAGGACACTTGTTTTACCATGCCAGATTATTACATCAAAATCTCTCGGAGGATAAATCAGTTCGGCAGTTGCGTGCTGCTACTAAAGAATTTCAAAGTTGATTTGGACCAGCTCTCCATGTCGAGAAAGTTTGATTTTGACATCATCCCCTACCGCAAGATATGATTTAGATTTGAACCTTGACCATCCTTTAGCATCAATCATCATGTGACCATCCTTTGTACTTACGGTATATTGAGCAGGTTCATTCACACCAAGGCTACGCATGGTAAGAGAAACTTGGCCGCGGTCGCCCGAATTGTTGAACGACTCCCTCGTTGCTCTAGGTATTCTCTATTTGCAAACAAGAAGACATACCCAAACAGTTAGATCAACACAGTGAATCATGTGAAACAACATGGAAAGAAAAAAGGAAGCACTTGGGCGGCCAATGGTTACCAAGAAGGTGGACATGTCAGTTTTTGTAAGGAGTTTGGTATACGAAGTGCGAACTACAGCCAAGTCTGTTGCCGGTGCAACTGCATGGCCCAGAGCAGATGCAAGTGCAAGTGTTGGTGCAGGTGCCGAAGCCGATGCTGCTGTCGGAGATGGTGCTCCTTGTAGAGCTGGTGACGGTGTCGAAGCAGGTGCCGGTGTTGATGCCCGATCCTCCGGTAGATCAGACTGATCCGCTGACGTGGTCGGTGCCCAATCCTCAGCTGGATCAGACTGAGCTGTTGCCGCTGTCAGTGCTAGAGCAACTGCCGGTGCTCGATCTGTGCGAGACAGCGGCGATCGTGTCTGGTCTGCTATGATCAGCTTTCTAACTTGACTAGGATCCGTGACCGTGATCTAGTTTTTTTCTTCATTTCTTTTAAACGCGAGAAGGACTAATTGTGGCATTTTTGTTAAACCAAACTGTAGTTCATCATAGGGATTCAGCTTGTACTCAGACAACAGACTGATCCAATTTTTTCCTGTAATATAAGTGATGGACAGTGCCTTCGTTACTGACACGACATAAGAAGTGAAACCTGCAAAAATAGCCATCGTAGAGCAAACCAAACGGTTTATTCTGTGATGAATGTCAGATGGCAAAACCTGCATCGTAAAATTACAGGAAAAGAAAGAAAACATGACATTAAATTAATAAGATTTAGACAGTAAATCAATAAGATTTACTTGAAGTTACACGAGTGAATCCTTACCAGGAAATCACTATGTTGAAGTACTAAACAGAAGATTGATCGTCCAACTACGCGTGGCATGCAGGGGCCCCGCCTACTCCCACAACAGGACAGTCCAAAGGTCGTGACAAATCGTATGGACCGAACATCCATGGGACTGGAAATCCTGGTGGGTGCGATAAACCCTGCAATGCATACAGATATTGGAGTGTAATCATAATTGATAAACCGTCCTCACAAAAAATATGATCTGGATACTTCAAAATATACAGACTGAATTGAGTGGATAGACATTAACACAGACCGTTCTCAGGACTGACCACACACCAAAAGCGACAGTACTAATAAACAATACAGGGTTCACAAACACAAATCAAGTACTGAACAATAGTACATACTACACACAAGCAAAGTTGCACTAACTAAACTCTGCAGACTCTTTCTTGCCACCGACCTACGGGATGAACCCCGCATAACTGACTAGGCCATGGACTTCGTGTGAGATGTCTACATGCACCCTCACCATCTTGTCAACCTTGGAGATCCTAACAGAGTGGTGTTTCCACTCATAAACATGATGATGAAGATAGGCCGCATCAGATTTGTTGGGAAGCTTTACAAGAACCACACCCTTCGTAATCAAAGGCACAACCAGGAAATTGTTGTGGTCAAGTACAGCCTCGAGAACACGCCTGACAATAATGCTACAGGAAAACACTAGTTCAGGACACGTGGCGACAAGGACACAACAGCTGGATAGTTCAGCAGTAGAACTCATCATCAGGTATTCCAGTTCACACGACATGACTTTGAGAACTTCATCTCCACCGCGGACCTGGTTCTAATTCAAACAGAAACAATATTTTATTACTACCTCCGTTCAGAAATATAAGATGATTTTCGATATTATACTCCATATATGACTACATCTACGCAGAGAAATGAGTGAACAAAGACGCTAGAACATGTCTTCAAAGGCATGAGAGCAGAGGGATTACATGCAATATCCATAACACAAGTTACTGAGGCAAATATACCCTCTTAAAAGGTAGCATTGATGTTCATAAAGTACTCCCTCCCTCCCAAAATTCTTGTCTTAGATTTGTCTAGATACGGATGTATCAAGTCACATTTTAGTATTAGATACATCCGTATCTTAACAAATCTAAGACAAGAAATTTGGGACAGAGGAAGTAGTTGAAAGTAATCTATAAGAAATCAGTGTCAACCTCTCGCATGTTTTGGTCAATAGAGGAATTTAGAACCGTCATTTGGCACACTAAAATTACATGCAAGATCACCCAAAAAGTTGTACTACCAATACTAGTACTGCGTGTTAGATGAAAAAACACGATCAAGATCGAGAAAAAGATCGTCAACAAGAGACATTACCTGGACTTGCTTAATGAGGGATCCCGGAGAGGGGGGCTTGGACAGGGCGATGGCTTCGAGCTTGTCTGTGGTAGTCTCGGCGGGGTGCTTGCGCTTCTTCGTACCATGAGCCTCGACGGTTTTGGCCAGAGCCATAGACATCACGTCGGCCAGTGCTCCGGCGTCCATCCAAGAGAGGAAGCTGAGAGAGAAGAGTGAAAGGAGGAAAGAGATGAGGGAGAAGCGAAGCGAGTGGGGGTTTCTTCAAGAGAGGAAGCTGAGAGAGAAGAGTGAAATGATGGTTGCTTTGTCCGTCCAACTTACTACTGGAAAGGAGGGGGTTTTGTGATTTGACGGCTCATTGGGCATTACTGCGGCGGTTCGATCGGGGTAGTCTACCATCACTCTACTACGGAGTAATTTAATGCATGGCTGGTGGACCCAGGTGCTGGCTGTCCCACATGTCGATGAAAGTGAGTAATTTAGTGCATGGTTGGAGGATGATCCACATGGTAGAGTGCGTCCACTGTTTTTCTGAAGAAAAAAATGATTAAAACAAGCATTTCCACTCTTACGACGGAGGACTATGAAACACGGCAGCCACTTGAACATACACAGTGCTCCTACTACTAAGCATGTGCAGTGGTTCATACGTCAGTACTACACAATCTTGTTGCTAGTGTAGTAAGATATGATGATAACAAATGATGTTGTGCGCATGTCAACTACTCCTATATGTGACATAGTACCGCTTTTTTGACTATCCGGTCGAGAATGAACGGTGAGATCAATGTTAACAGAACTAGGTCCACAGCGCACGGAGAGTACGGTGCTACAGTACTCCATGAAACATGAACCATATGAAGCACGAATAGTATTAGGCAGGGTGTATGAAGGGTGCACGGGATGGGAGAAAAAGTTCCCTTCTCGACCCACTTTTGGGTGTTTGGCAGAGTGCATGAAGGGTGCATGAGTCCACACTAGTAGGTTGACAAAAATACACAAAGAGGAAACAACTATATTGAGATGAGAATGCAACCAAACACACCCACACGCTTTGTGCTACAGTGACTGATCTGCACCATCTGAGTTTGATCTAACGGTCATGTTGCGCCGCGACATGGACATGCCCATGCAGAGGGCGCCTAAACACCACCGAAGTCCTCTACTTCTCGAGGCGCATGATGTTGGTGATGCAGGGTGCAACCGCCCGCAGAGCCCGCTCCCGGTCGACGGGAGCCAGCTCATCAAAGACGGCATCCAATGGAACGAATGGATTCCGGTGACGGAGCCCTGAAAGGATTCGCCCGGCAACGGCGACGGCAGCCCGCAACCCCTCCTTGTCCATCTCAGCCCCCACCATCACGCAGAGATGGCTCAGCTCCTCGAAGATATAGGTGAAGAAGGAGACCAGGTCAGGAAGCCGCAGCTCGTTGAAGTCGACTGGGTGATTGAATGGGTTTAGCCCGACGGCCGGCATCGTCGCGCTGGCACGACGGTAGGGATCGCGCAGCCGCAACACGTGCGTGGAAACTTGGTTCACCAAGTGGCTGAGGCAATCCTGGACCTCGTCATGATCGGCCCGCTCGCGCTCCAGCTAGCTCCCCTGACGGCCTATCATATCTCCCGCTTTCTGCAGCAATGTCGCTGACGCCTCAAGCATCTTTGTGGTGGACGCCTGCCGCTTTTGAAGCTCCATGAACTCCCTCACATAACGGAGGAGCATGGAACTCCTCTCCTCCTTGAGCTCACGGAGCTCCACGTCCTTGGCCCTGAGCTCCGCATCCTTGGCATGGAGCTCTTGTGTCAGGCGCCTCACCTCGGACTCCGTGATCTGCTGCGCCACCATGGCACTAGGTAGAAGCAATGGGGAGAGGAAGCAAAGGGGGCGAAACGGCTGAAAGACAATGCAATCTACGGGAAGGCGGAGGAAGCGGGGAATCTTTTGGTTTTCACCACGGTAAAACACCAGTCGATGACTTCTCACATCATGGAGTAGTGGGTTTTTACAGGCGGAGTCATCGTGACTAATTGCTGCCGCGCCTGCTCCCGTCAATCAAAAAATTAAAAATGCTGCCGCGCCTGCTCCCGTCAATCAAAAAATTAAAAATCCTACTGCATCCAAACACCAGAGCAACGCCGCGATGGATATTTAAATTTACCCGCCGGCAAGTAGATAAAAAAAGGGGTGAAAAAACAAATGTGGCGGCGGCCTAGCTAATCGGTCGAACTAGCCCAACTAGCTAGCCACTGTGCTTCACTGATGTACTCGGCGGGAAAGGTGGTCTTTTGTGATTTGATGACTCATTTACTTGCTTCGGCGCTACGACCGAAGAGGACCCAGAAACGTGCGGTAGGGCATCCCATGTCAGGAAGAAAATTTATGCGTGCACCACCCGGGAGGACCCCGAAACCGCACGGTAGGGTGTGCCACGTCTCGGCACGGAGGAAAAATGTGCGTGTAAAAATATACCGTATCAGACGTAGTACCAATGGTTCGACCTCGGGACCCATCCAGTCGGTCGAAAACACCCCACTAGCCACACAGCTTCATCATGCAAACGTGGCACTGAGGATAGATGTGGTTAGCTCCGTCTCGACCAGCCACAACGTCTCTTGTTCTAGGCGATTCTTATATTTTCCAAGCTTTTTTTAGTTGTAATAACACCATGGCAAGCTAGCGCCGCTCTTTGTGTGTGCCCGTGCAAAGGTTAGATGATGGAGAGAAGAGAGATTGAGATCGCAGACCAGGGACCCACCAGTAAGTGAGATAATGGCCATGCACGTGTTGACGAGGCACTCCCTCTACTCTAGTCAACGCAAGTACTATATAAAATCAAGTTATGGGACAAAGCCAACAACCGTTTGTTTTTTCAGGCTATCGACTTACGCTTTGTAGTCCAGGTTGCCAGTTCGAATCTCATCTTTCAGATTTGTTAGTTTTAGGTCCAAATTTGATTAATGACAAGTGGGACCCCCGTGTGTTGTTCCGATATTTCAGTGTTGGATGGTTTTTTTGAACAAACACTTTGCGCGGTTAGACAAGTAATGACACGAGTTACACGTATTTTGCAAGTTTACAAACAAAAATGACAGCGGCATAGAATATCACATCCACCCCGCAGCTTAGATACTATGGTGATACGAGTTTCTACACCGTTGGAAGTGAGATCCAAGGGCTTGGGAGTAGTCTTCGTAATTATGCGCAATTTCCAAACTCTCCAAAGGTTTTTTTGCAAATAAAACATTTAGGCCTCATGTTAGGTGCTCCCTGTAGCTTAATAACCTGCTACGGTGATATGAGCATCTAGGTCGTATGATCAGTGATCAGATGGCACATGCGTAGTACTTGTACTTTCTGCGCATTTCCCAAACTCTATCAGCCGTATATTGCAAAAACATTCAAACCTCCTACTGTGGGCCATTAGATCTCAGTGAACTTGTATCACCATAGAATCTATGGTGTGGGAGCACCTCATACTCTCCCGTGCGAGAAAACATAAGGTGCTATCGCAGCTTGGATGCTACGGTGATACGAGCTTGGAGGTCATTTGATCTGAGATCCAATGGCACCTGAGCAGTCTTTGTGCTTGTAAGCAGTGGCCGAACTCTTTTGGGGCTTTTTTGCAAAAACCATTCAAACCACCGAGGAGGTGTTGGGTCATGAATCCAACGCCTCCGAAGAGCTTGTATCACCAAAGCATCTAAGGTGTGGTAGCACATGATATTCTTACATACAAGAGAATATGATGTCCTCCTTCATCTTAGATGCTACGGTGGTACGAGCTTCGAGGTCGTTGGATATGGGATCAAACGGCATCTAAGTAGTTTTTGTACAAATTGTGTGCAATTCTCAAACTCATCAAGGTTTCCTACAAAAATATTAAGACACATCATGTGAGTTGCTATATCTCAGATCTACAAGCTCCAAGCAACTCGTATCGGCATATAGCATCTAAGGTGTGGGGGCACATGATATTCTCCCGGGGAGGAGGGGTGGGGGTGCACAACCAATCGGTGGTTGGGAGGGTGGGGACAAATATAATCTAAACAACCCTCAACAGAGCTCCACAATTTTATCTAAGGTCGAGGGGTTGACCCCCGACAATCATAGCTCCGCCTAAACACAACGTTTGCATGTACTGTAGTACTAGACTTAATATTCATGTTTCAGTTTCATGTTCATTTTAAATATTGAACTGAGGACCATGGATGTCTTATATTTTACTCCCTTCGTTCCTAAATATTAGTCTTTTTAGAGGCTTCAAATGGACTGGCACATACGGATGTATATAGACATATTTTAGAGTCTAGATTCACTCATTTTGCTCTGTATGTAGTCACTTCTTGAACTCTCTAAAAGACTAATATTTAGGAATAGAAGGAGTATTTTTGAATTCGTGTCATACATGCATGGTTTCGAAAAATAGATGCACTATACTTATTGGATTGTTGTTGTGTTCGTCCGTGTGTCTCTCTCTGTGTGTGTGTGGTCATATGCTTGATACATACAAAGTTTTCTCACCTCCATATTGTTCATCTTTTAAATTTGAATTTGCATTGGAAAACTTACTAGGGATACCATGAAATGTGAAATCCACATTGAGATCACTATATCACAAACTCACTCTAATTCAACAACTCGTCATAAATCAATTACCACGTTGAGATTAGTATTTGCAAGGAAAATACGGGTATTGTAATACACATAGATTCATTCGGCAATTTAAAAGGTTCCTTTCATATTCTCGAATGGTAGGACCCAACGGCGTACCAGCCAGACCTTAGCTCGTGTTGATCCTAAAAAAACCGGGCTCGTGTCCTTCGGTGGCATGTGTGGTACGTACATTAGGCAACCCCAACCAGTCGAGCCTCAGCGTTTCAAGTCGAAATATCTGGCGGCCAGAATTCTAGCCCTAGGAAATTCCCCTCATGTCCCTGGTCCATAATGACTACTGATGAACAACGGAGGGATGCTTTAGTAACTAGACAACGTTACCTACCGTGCCGAGCACGGTTCAATTCCCTCGGTCGCCGCTTGTCAAGGTCACCCGTAAACTGCATTGCCTACTACTACTACTACTACTACTACTACACCAGGATGAGCAAAGAATTGAGCCCGTTTGTTCGTGCCTAGTACTTGAGTTAATATCAGGCAATGCACTGGTACGGAGGGCTTACCCTTTTACTCTGCATATATAACTTGTCTGAAGTTTAACTAAGAAAAATGTTTGACCAAATCCTTTCTTAAGAAATACAACATGACAGATGTACGACTTGAAATTTTTTGCATGATGCAGGTTATGATATTGTTTTGAATCCTGGATCTTAAATTTCAAAAAATCCAAAAGTGAGCATAAATTCTTGAAACTAAGCATGGTCACGTGATATGGCACAAATATTACTTCATAAGTTTTTTCTTCAATTTGAGACAAGTTGCTTATGACAAGTTGCACAAATGAAGGGCCAAGGTATTTTGGAACAAAGACCTGTCACGTTAAGGCGAACGCTTTCAGTATTGAAGTCGTGGGCGTTTATGTGCCGCCACGAGTCCACCCTTCTCATCGGCAGGTGCCGTCCGAGCAAGCGTGTGAGTCAACAAGAGGTGTGCGAGCAGACCACTGCGCCGGCTGTCAGGGAGGCGTGCGAGAAGACCGCTGTGCAGGCTCACCAGGAGGCGAGCCCTTTGACCAGGCTTCGCCGCCCACCGTCGTCCCAACTGCTCCCACTTTTAAGGTTGCCGGCGCCGCAGTTTAAAAGCAACCCAGCACTACCCGATATCGCTACAATCCTCTCTCTTCCTCTCCGATTCTCCCATCGTCTACCTCCAACTAGCCTGACCTTAACGTACGCCATGCCGCATCACGATGGTCTGCCCTTAGTGTTCCA
The DNA here is from genome assembly GCF_018294505.1 of Triticum aestivum. Taxonomy (NCBI): domain Eukaryota; kingdom Viridiplantae; phylum Streptophyta; class Magnoliopsida; order Poales; family Poaceae; genus Triticum; species Triticum aestivum. Next base: position 337,015,378 of record NC_057800.1, on the reverse strand, counting down.
GTTTCTTGAGGAAGACACCCAGCCGGAGTCTCAAAAACATAAGGCGCTTTGGGACGAGCTTGAACTGGCCTTGCAGGAAGACGCCGCGCCTGTCCCCGCTCCTGTTCCAGCTCCCGTCGCCCCGACTGCACCAGCGCCCATCCCCATGGCATTGATGTGCTGGGAGCCGCACATTGTCGCCGAGCTTGATCCCACGGGGTTCCACGTGGTCCCTGCCTAATTTCACGCACCCGTGCACCTTCCAGCGCATGCGCCTACGCGTGCACTGACGCGCACGCCCGTGCCGGTGCCCGTGCACCTGCCAGCGCATGTGCCCATGCGTGCACTGACGTGCGCGCCTGTGCCGGTTCCCGTGCACACGAATGTCTCCGCCGCGCCGTTGACAGCGCATGTCCCCGCGCGGATGCCAGTGCCCCCCCTCAGCGGCATGGATGGCCGCCGTCGACCGCTTCCTTGCACCAACGCCAGTGGCCTCCTCCCGCCAGTTGACTCGCTCCGAAGTCCAGAACATTTTGGCCTTCCTTGAAGCTAGGCCAACATTCAGGAGTACGCCAACAACGGCGCAAGACGCTACCATCGCTGTCGGTCAGTGGCCCGACGACATAGAGCACGGCAGAGGAGCCGCTTCCCACCGCGAGACGCCCCCGCCACCCCGCATAATCTAAATTTGCCATGAAAAACGTTCGGATTGACATGCTTAAAATCCGAACGTTTATCATTTCCATTTATTTTATATCGATCGTCGTATAATTTGAAGTCGGAGTCAGACTGAACGAAATGTATGGTTTGATTGATTGAATGTTCTGCTAGAGCCGTATCAAATTAAACATAAAACGTCATCAAGCCAAATGTATTCCTTGTCATCCAACGACCTAGACTACTTCAATGTCCAGCGCTCAACACGTTTAGTGTGCAGTTAATTTCATGCCAAAAATAGTGCTAATCACATGACAACATGCAAATAATATCCTAGTAGTTAATATCCGCATGCACTTAATATACTTCCAAATTGACGTGCATTGCACGTACACACTGACTAGTGCTGCTAGTACGTGAAACTGGTACCGTGACTTGTGAACGCGTCCAGATATGGTCAACGGCAACATCGCCCTCGAGGTCTTCCTGTTTGCCCATGCGTCTAAACGCAGAAGGGGAGGAGAGAGAGAGAGCACACATGGAACCCACCAGTAAGTGAAGGAGAATAGTACTAAAAATAATATTAAATGTTATCCGTTAATTAGGCTGTGGTAATATAAAAACATTATGTGAACAAAGGGGGTACAACAAACATTGCTATTCTACGTATGTTGCCTATTGACGTGCGGCTTGAAGGCCCGGTCGCATGTTCGATCCTCGTCCTTTATTTTTTAATTTGTATATGGGTCCAAATTTGTTTCATGACATGTGGGCCCCTCGGTGTGTAGTTTGTAGCACTTTAATTTGCGGGTCGAAATTTGTTCCATTCCAAGTGGACTATCTATGTGTAGTTTTGTAGCTTATTTATAATAATTAAAGAGAACAACATAGTTTTTTCAATAATACCATGGTGCGACATTGAAGGCGAGAAAGGACGTGCGAGAGAGCGATGACCGAGCCAGAGGGAAATCAACTAGGGGAGTTGTGTGGGTTGCAATGGTGTTTGGAGTAGTTGTGGGCCGAATGCTACGGAAATATAATCTAAACCGACCGGAATAAATGCCTACACAAATTAATCCAAGGTTGGAGTGCCCCTCACAATGTAAATAGCTCCGGCTTTGCGAGGGATGGAGAGGTAGTAGCTTCAACGCGTGGAAGATACGGTGTGAGAAAGCAAGGTCAATCGACATACATGTAGATAGAGAGACAAAGTGAGTGTGGTCCGACATTCATTGAACAAATATATATGCTCTGGAGAGATATTGTCCGATTGAGCTTTTTGGCAAGGGTGAGGGATGTAAGATACAGCTTGAGAGATGATCCAGTCACAGACGTGTAGATATATTTTGTGCGTGGGAGGAAGCAAGGTCAACCGATCACATAGGGCCGCCGTGTGATCGAAAGAGTGAGACGGGTTGGAGAGAGTGACCTAGATAGACGATGTGCGTGAGAGAGTATACAATGTGAATAGGTCAAATTGGGCTCAAACATGGTGATATATCGTTTTTGTCCGAGAAAGAGCGAGGTCAATCGAGACATACGGAGAGAGAGAGAGGGAGATTGAGTGAGCATGGCCCACCATGAGGTTGAAAGAGTGGCGGCGGCTTGGATGGACTGACCTAGATAGACAATCAGCGTGAGAGAGTATATAGTGTGTCGATCGAGGCCCGAACAGGGAGATATATCATTTGTGTGTGAAACAAAACAAGGTTAAATGAGACTCAGATAAAGAGAGCGAGATTGAGCGAGTGTGGCCGCCGTGCGGAAGAAAGAGTGAGACAGTCTCGAGGGAGTGACCTAGATATACAACGTGCGTGCGTGCGCACGAGAGGTTGAGGGGCTAGATAGGCAATGCATGTATTTAGCGCGAGAGGGTGAGAGGGAGAGGGGGGAGAGAGAGAGCTCGGCATGGGGTGCAATGGCGGGTGTGTGAGGTAAATACATTTGGTAATAGAGTGGAAAAGGGGGTTGTGTAGTTGAGAGACTTAGAGATCGAAACATGGAGAGAAAGAATGAACGTGTGTTGGAAACCGATAGCTTCCTAAGGTGGTTAGGAGAGGAAGATTGACCGATACAGGAAGTATGTAGCGTTTGTGCGTGGGGGTGGGGGGTGGGGTGGGCTAAAAACAACATCTGAATGTACATAGTACGAGACATAATATCGATGCTTCAATTCGGTGTACATTGTAAGATTTGAACCGAGGACCAATCATACGGGTAATTATTTTGAATTCGTGCAATACTAAGTTTCGAAAAGTTGACATTGACTCAGTTTGTTGTGCTATTTTGTAGGTCATATGTTTGAATCCATCCAAAAGTTTTCTCACTACCATGGTGTTCATCATATACATATGAATTTGTATTAAAAAAGTAGTGTGGATACAGTGAAAATGTGAAATCCACGTTAGATTGGAGATCGCTACGTGACACACACTCTAATACAAATAACTAACTACGTGACACACACTCTAATTCAAATAACTAATTATGTGACACACACTCTAATCCACGTTAGCGTGGGTACCGTTTCGATTTTTTTTCAAATAACTCCTCATTAATTAATTTATAGTACTCCTCTGTACACTTTTATAAGACCTTGAAGACATTTCAGACAATGTGCAAAACAGTTCATTTTAAGTTATCTGAAACGACTTACAAGAGTGAACGGATGGAGTATCTCGTTTCGAATGACTAATTATTGCAAGGAAAACACGGGCATGGTAATACATACATCTTCGTTTGCAAATGAAAGAAGATTCGTTTGCATTCTCAAATGTAGGCGCACCAGGCAGACCAGGGTTGTGTCAGGGTGGACGCTGCTTCGGTGCCTTAAAGGCAACTGTCTTTGGGTCACCGACATGTGGGCCAGCCACCTGTTGGGCCCACATGTCATGGACACAAAGGCAGGTTCCTTAAGGCACGGAAGCATAGTCCTGTCGGGGTGGTCGCGTGTGTCAGACGAACGCGTAGCACCCAGCCACCCACACCCCTCCCCCCCAAAAAAGGACGACGACAACATAAGTTCGCACTTCCATGTTTCGGATTGAAATATCTGGTGGCCCCAATTCCAGCCCTGCAAAATCTCTCTTCTCCACTGTCCCCTTCCGCGCCCAGATTGCTCAAATCCCTAATTCGCCGCCAACCCTCGAATCTCCCCTCGTCTCGTCTCTTTCCCCACCGTTCCCCACCTCTGTGTCGGACGACGACGACGAAGACGACGGTCGCGCTTCACCACCGCACCGGAGCTACCCCATCTACGCCCTCGTCCACCGCATCGGGTGGTCCACCGACAATGTTGGCCGCTGCAACCGACGTGCCTCACAGACACCAAGTTCCATCGCATCAGTTGCGCTTCACCGATGCTGTCTCCCAGCTCACCAACGGTCTCGTCCACCGAATCATAGCACTCCGCTACCACTCAAGATCTGCATCCGTGCGCGTCCAGCCAACGCCAGCGCATCACCCTCAACGGCTCTAAAGTGACCCGCACTCTAGCTAGGCGAGCATGCCCAAACGCCGGCCCGAACTAGGTATCCACTCATCACTCCCTTGTGCACTGTTCCGACGATGTTTGGATATCCTTTCACTGCTCTCTTAGCTTACACGCCTATGCAACTCTGACTTTAACTCTTATTTCTTCTGGAGATATCATCTGAAACAAGAAAATCCATTTTTTAGCGAAGCATGACGGCGCTACGAGATCTGGTACACATCCTGCACACCCATATAACCTTGTAAGTATCTGTCCTCCGGTACAACATCAAGGTCGATTCCTCTTATTTGATCAACCATTCGCCGTGTCAAAAATGCAGAGGGGGGTGCAAGGAGCACAAGGACTGCACATCCAAGCAAGTGGTAACATGGACTTGTACATGGAACATCCCAAGCGCAAGCAGAGCTGTAGTGAGCCTGTACAACGAGCTAGCGTAAATCCCTGCATTTCATTTAATTCGTACTGGCATTCGTGTATGATTTGTGTGCAGTGGCTGATCCACGAATTCTAGTTACTAGGGGCGAACATTTAACTTAAAAAATACGAAGGCACTTGCACTCCGGAAATCAACATAACTTGAGAAATGTGAAGCTACATGCATTTTGAAAACCAGCTAATGATCCAAAGTAGTTCAGATTATAAACACTAAATGATGCAAGCACCAAAAAACACAAAATGCAACATGTTGTACAAGGACTACAAACATGGTCTGTACCTTCTTGAATTATTCGTTCTCTGGCTGAAAATATCCAAGTGTAATTGCACGTATAACCAGTGCGCAAATTGCATATCAATATATCTATCCTGCACAAGTATGCCAATAGTTTCAAACAATAGATTAGAAAAGTATTTATGCTATGTTGTCATGATACGTGGTCTTTCTGGTAGATGGCCTCGACGTTTCCTCAAGCTATGAAAATGCACTATAATTTGCTTGTCATCAATGCCTGCAAATCTTTGTCTCTCTCAACATAGTAGATCATCATTAGACACTAAATCGTTCAATGAGCTTGCAAAATGCTTGCATTAGATCCCTCATTAGACACTATATGTTCATCACCAGGAGCATGTAAAATGTTTGCATCAAATCCTTCATTAGTAGTCTATTCATTAGACACTTCAGGCTCAAGAACAACATGAGCTTGTATGTTTGCACCGGAAACTTGATTAGATACATCAGATTCGGTCAGTTCGGTATTGATTGGGGGAGTTATAAAATAAGTAGAAATTGGTTTCATTTTCTCATCGATTCCCTACATACAAGCAGTTTTACAACACCGTCGGGTTTAACTATTGGCGAAAAAATGAAGAGTTGAATTAGATATAATCATGGATGGGATGTACCTGCTCGTTGCACATGCTACTCTTGCAAGCTGCGACTGTCCATTTGCGCAAGCTCGATTCCATGCCCGTGCTGCCGCCACTGCCTCCCACGTAGGCTACACCCAGGGTTGGATCTTCATCTTCTTGTCCTTCCGTTCGCTTGAAGCCCGACGACTGCCATCCAATGAGGGCGCGGGGAAGTGTTGTGTTGGTCTGTCCAGCGGCGGCTATGTTAGGTGCGAACCAGACTGGAGGCTAGAGCGAATGAATTGGGATTTTTCCTACTGTCGATCGATATGGGAGGCATTCGTTTGGGCCGCGAGCCTGCTATAGGGCCTGCCTTGCACTTATGTTATTGTCCCATCCAAATTGAAACATTTTTCTTCATTTTTTACATTCCATGCTCATGTGTTGGGATGAACAAAACTAGCGTGGGCCAACCTGGATGACTGAAACTAGGTGCACACTTTCCAGCCACCTGAGGCGGCCGCCCATACCAGCCCCTATGGTGGCGTCGCCCCTTTTTGCGTGTATGATTGGATAGTGAAAAATATTCCAGTGGCGCTTTTCATTTACCCACAGAATGGTTGAATTGATTGTTTCTATGAACTGAGTTCGCCAATAATGTGAAGGATGCCAGTCTTTTCATCCTATTGTAGATTGCTTAGATCTCGATATGCCAAAAGTAATCTCATGAAATATACCGTAAAAGCCAGTGTGATGTGTTTGGCTACAACTAGTCTGACTACACGTCCTCATATAACATATCAAGGACGCACCATCTTACCAGATTACCCATTTGACTTACCCATGCAGTGTGGGAAGAAAGAAGTATTGGGATTGCGTATCCAATCAATTGATGCCATGGACTCCTTCGTACAACCTTGTAAGCGAAAAAGAAGTTGCAGTGTGCCTGTACAAAGAACTAGCGTAAGTTCAGTTACCTGCTTCTCAGAATTTTAGTTAGCCACTTATTGCAAAATTGTTCAATTATGTTGCTTGGCTTAATTTAGTTTACTACTGATTACATAATGGCACAGCCTGTTAATCATATTGTAGACTGCGCCTATCTATGTGTTTGATACTTACTGTTAAGAATTACCTGTTTGCCTTAACTTAAATATCTACTTGTTTGTTTAACCGCTTTGCTGTTGCAACAGCGGGTTACAATGATGTTAATAACTACTTTTCAGCATCCAATTGAAACTCTTTAATTCCTTGTTTATTTAACTGGTTTGCTATTATAACTCCAAGTTGAGATGTTTTGCTAACTTCAACTTTTCTGAATCCAATCGGAACTTTAATGGCAAAATAGGTTAGCCCAAGATCAAAGAGCGAGGTCCCCATGGACGTTGCATCATCCCACAACAGTGGCATCGGCCCAATCGTGCATTATGAATTGCCAACTGTTGATGCTCCAGAGGCTAAACTAGTGGTAGAAAGATATTCTGCTTCTGCACTTAGAGATGAAGTTGACATGTTGAGGAAGCAAACAACACAATCACAAGCAGTACTCAAGACAACCATTAAATATTTGGTGGATTTCAAAACGAAGCAAGCTGAGACTGACCAGATTGTTAAGGTCCTGAAGGAAAAAAGGAAATTAAATTCCTACTTGGTAAATCATAGGTGAAATGTTCTTTCCATAGTTGAATAACCTTTGTGTTGTCTGTTCATGTAATCAATCAAACCATTTGTTTTAGAGATCATGTAATAATTGTTTTTTTGGTTTGTAATTTTATTTGAGCACAAGTCTGTATTAATTGATAAGACTCGGAGACATTTCATTTGGATTGTTGTGCCAGACCTACAAATAAGCCAATCGGGCTGAATGTGCATTCAGCAATAGTAGTAGTATAGATGGACCATAAGTGGCACGCATCGGAAAGGGCCAAGATGCTGGCTAAAAAAAGGATGATGTTGTAGCCAAAAAAAGTACAGCGGTCTGGATTATGTATGTTAGTTGATATTATTGATCCATATACTCTATAAGTGTTTATATGTCTGTTAGTTCTGTACATTCTTGGTTGATTGACTCGGTATTTGAATCTTGATACATCGCTTGTGTACATATCTAAATGGGAGTACACATTATGCTGCGTGTGACATTTGAGTTGGACATGAAGTGTTCCAAATATTCGAATTCACCTTAAACTGGATTCTAGTTTCTGAATTTGAGTATCGGCATTTGTAAACCATATTCATATATGACAGTGGAATACATCTTTGTCGTCCTTTTGAAGATATATAAAAACACATAGAATGATTTATAAAGATTCATATAGGAATACAAAATGGATTCGATTTAGTTGCCAGGGTAAACGTGGATGCTTATTGTCCCAAAATTCGAAAGAAGCAGCAAAATGTCCACTCCCACGTCGGCTGCCCGAAGCCAAGTGTTTGGCAGATGGAAATTACTGTCTACCCATTACACGGACAATCCATCGGCCTAATTTCCACTGCTCTAAATAGGGGTAGGTTGGTAACTTCAATTAGATGTGACACGACCACCTCTGAGCCCATTCTGACACGGTGGGTGTCAAACATGGGCGGCAAAACTCATTTGATTCAAGCTCATCTGAAAGACCTCTATTTCTCCCTCCATTCCCCATTCATACACGGTGGGCGGCAAAACAAACTCGACTCGGCCGAAATCGATGTAGGCAAATATTTTCAATAGGGGCAGGTTTGTAACTTCACTCAGACGTGACACAACCGCCCTACCTGTCAGCCCCGTTCATACACCATGGGCGCCAACCATGGGAGCCAACCACGCTCTCCTCGCCCGAAATCGCTTTGGGCAAATATTGGCGAGATGCGAGATTACCGTCCTATCCCCAACCGACGAGACGTCCAAATTTTAAACGGGGGCTAAGTTCATAACTTTCCCATATTTCAGACAGGCGCGTCCCAAAAACATGGTTCCCCGTACCTCTCCCTCCATTTTCCCATTCATACACCATCCGCGCTAGAACACCCCATCCCCACACCAGCCTCCGTCCGCCACCCCATCCTTCGCCGCCATCCTCCACCACATCCATCGCCACCGTCCTCCACCATGCCAGAGCGCCTACCAAGACCGTGTCGTCCACTGCTAGAGATGGACGTTTCTCATCCACGGTGATGGACCAATAGCCTTGCATCGCGTCCTCTAGCTTCATCGGCGCCGTCGTCCTCTTTTCCGGGGCCGCTCACACGACCTTCTCTTCCACTGCAACGGGACTTATCCCCTGATGCACCCGTCTACCATCACAGATCTGCTTAAACGCCACCGACAGCCATCGCACCCCTGATGCCTACACGGCGCCGCAAGAGAGGTGGTACTTCATATCTCCTCAACTTTTTGATCTCAACCAGAAAATAGACCTTAACTTGGTTACTCTACTTTCTTTTCAGCTCTTAGAATTTAGTTCTTAGTTCGAAGCAAACAGTGGATGCTAAATATCATTTCTCTGGTTTGCAGCTTCAAATCTGCCATGGCACAGCCACAATACGGTTTAATTGATCATGCTTAGGGTTTAATTGATCATGTTGGTTCCGTGGTGGTTTCTTTAATAGAAATCAGAGGGGAAACACTCTTTTGCTAAAATAATATGCTTAGAGTTCCCCCTTTTATGATCACTATACGATCAGAATACATGCTTCGTGTCATAATAACACTGCTCCACCCATCAAGCTAAACAAGCTTAGTTGTTCAAATACGAATCTGATATAATTAAAACAGAGTTGTTTAATTGGTCAGCTTAATGTTCCTAAATTAGTATCGAAAATGCATGTTCGCCGCTCGGGTGTGTATCTCTACAGGGTGCCCACGGTGGGCCGGCCCACCCCGGGATTTTGGGTCGTCCCAGGCCCTGATTCCCCTTTGTTCTGCTGCGCGCTTTCGATCTCTACTCGCCCCCAGCCGTCTGCCTCGCCGGCGACTTGTCGTCCCCGGATGGCATGACTCTAGGAGGAGACGCCGGACTAACAGGAGGCCAGGAGCCGCTCGCCCAACATCGTCACCGCTACCCGGGCACGCCGTCGTGCCTACCTTCCCAGTCCGTTCAGGGCTTAGGCGTGCAGCACCCACCAAGCCAACCTGATTTATCCTGAGATACTCCTCAACACTCAGCAGCCACTCCTCATCACCCATTTTCTAATTGATTCATTACTCATTAGGCAGGACTGTCATTAGGGTTTGTTGTGTTCTCAATGCTACCTACACTAAATGGTTGAGATGTATTTCAGTAATCTTTAGTACCTGTAAAGTTCACAAGGTTTTCAAAATTCCGGCCCTCGGAACAGAAACTAGTCATTTTGGATTGTTGGTCATAGTGACATTGACCCAGATTACTACTGCAAGCCAGGTTTGTTGACAATTTTACTTGTCTTTCTTACTCATTTGATATAATATCCAATTATTCATGTTGATTAGTTGCAAACAATGAGTGCTATACAAACTTCTTCATTCAGATTTTGGACGGTCTCTTACTGCAGTTACAATTCTGCATACTTGTCCTAGTAAGCTCACAAGTAAATGATTGATTCACTACATCTAGGCTTGCATTGTCATATTTGTTGTCAATATTCTTTTATGGTGGACCACCCCGTTTCTAAATACTAGAACCGTAGACATGAGTGAACAGTATTTATCTATGTGATCTATTCCATCATGTGTGGGTAACGAACACTGCATTGTATACAAAGAAAGTGTCATTTCCAGCTTTTACATAGGTTTCGATCTTTTACATGGGATACAATCTGCCTACTTGCTTTGTGTCGCACTACCAACACTCCACCCTTGAAGCTAAACATTACGCCACTCATAATTGCTTAGTTTATTTGTACAAATACAAATTTCATATGATTCTAATGTTCCAACTTCAGTTTTGAAATGTGTGCCTGCCTATTATAGAGACATAAGAGGTTTGTATTTCTGTGTGTGGTCTGGTCAGCACGGTTGGGGAGGTGAACTTTGCATATGCAGTGGTTTATAGGGAGACACTCTCCGAGTTGAATCCGCAATGCATTCCAGAGATAATCTGACTACTTTTTATGTTTTCGTGAATCTGAGATTCTGAACAGCATCATCATGATTATGAGCTTGCGTGCATGAAAAGAATAAAGCAGAACAATGCCATGGATGTCAAACTTGGCATTAAGGGACTGAAATCAAGTCTGGATGCAATGCAATGCAAATGCTCTCCACCTACAGATTCATGCTCAGAATATGATCCTAACAGTGATTCTGAGCTAGAGGGAGACCTAAGTCAATGTAGCTCCCTAGTGGAGGAGTCAGAGGAAGATGCCCTATCTTATTCACCCATCAAGGTACTTGCTTTAACTTTCCAAGGTCACATTGCTCGCACATATCTTGCAACTGATGCTTCGCATTGCTTCTACTTTGTTGAACTGCCATTAGCTTAGTTTAGATATCATGTATGTGAATACGCCCCGCCTATCCATTTTCAGTACATATTCCATCTATCATCATACCATATTTATCCATTCAAATGCTGTTCTTGTGTATCAGACGTTCAAAATGAAGAGGGCGATTGTTGATCGTGGAGGAGCACAAGCAAAGTATTTGGGAAAGGTAGTGGCACCTGATAAATCAAATAGCCCATTAGGTGTAGTTGCAATATCACCTGACCCACAAAATACCCCAACTCTAGCAGACTCTAGCCCTACTACACTGGTCATTTCTGATGCCCCAACTCAGCAGACCCAACTGCAATAAACAGTATGATTATGCCAGTTGACATAGCACCAGCTGTACAACGCAAAACCCCCATTCCAGCAAAGAGTATACCAAATCCAGTTGCCAAATCCCTTTTCGAACCAGAGAGAGCCCCAATTACAGCAAATAGGACCCCTGTTCCATTTCTTCCCAATTTAGAAAATGAAGCTTATGTTGTTGTCAGGAACTTTGTGCGCATCTTTCCTTCATGGAAAGATTATACCGCAGACACAGAACAATTTCCAGTCTTCCTCCGCAACTTACGCGTAATTAATGTACTAATGTTATTCATGGTCATTACAGCATATGTTTTTGCTGAAAGAAGACACAAGATTTCATTCTTTTAAATAGGCGAGGAGCAAACTGGATTGTGATGACGAGCAAGGGTTGGTTGCGCTTTTCAAGCACTCGTTGATGAAGTATCATTCCTACCCGAGGTAAGCGCACTTCGATGGCAAGCCTATGAACGAAATATCTGTAAAGTCTCCGGTGCTACATTTACCCGACGGTGACTGGAATAATCTTGTTACACATTGGTCTCGGCTACAGTGTAAGGTACTATCTATGATATCACATCACAATTTGAACTACATTTCTGCATTTGCCTTAATGTCTCACTTGTACAAAAACTGTTAGCAGAAGAACATTCGTTCTCAAGGGACCACAGAATCTCGCAACTATACTGCACACTGCATTGATCTTGTGAGTACCTCTTGCCCTGTATGACCATACTTACTTTCATAGTTGTTTGATTATGTACCATCACTGCACATGTTAGCCTCATAATCGTCCATTTGGTGGACATTATAAGATCCATATGGACTCTTACATAAATTTAGAATCAACCCAATGCTTTTGAAGAGGTTTAGCTCTGCAGTCCTCTTGTAAGGACTGAACATGGTCTATCACTGTACTTACATTAACAGCTACTCCCTCCGTCCCATAATATAAGAACGTTTTGTATAGTACACCAGTGTTCAAAACACTCTTGTATTATGGGAAGAGGGATTAGTTCATTTTGTAGCATTCTGCATCTTATCTCCCTCGCCCACCATTTACTAAAAAAGATCATATCTATATTTAATCTTACCAACAAGTAGAACACACAGACAATGCCAGTGTAGAAGTGTAGCCCATTGCTCTTGTCAGTACATTTTGTCCTGTAACGCTTGTACTTCCAGGGATTGGTAGTTGATTATGTAGCATCAATCTGCATCTTATCTTCATTATCCTCTACCCCTTCCAGTATTATCATATCTATAATTACTCTCCACAAAATGTAGAGTACAGGCAATGCTTATGAAGAAGATTTTGTGATGAAATTCTTGAGTTATCCTTCCCTTGACATGGAGAAGGGCATTATAAAGCCGGTGTTAACTGTTAATGCAAGTCTGTCCTTCTAAAGCCTTTATCCTCAACTGTTGTTTAATTTGCTCATACTCCCTATCGTTTACTGCTGTTTAGTTTGCTGTTTCTACCAAAATGCACGTTCGTAAGAACCGTAAGTTCTAAGTTTTACTTGTAAAACCAAATTCCTTATTCATATCATGCACATTACTTAATACTCCCTATATGTATGCTTGTTTTTGTGGACATATAATCTTGTGTGTGGTGAAGCAGCCCACGTTTGCACCTTGTCATCTCGTGTTTTATCTTACTGATGTGGCTAATGATATGAACAACATGCCATGCACATTATCCAAAATAGATACAATGATTTTCTTTGCCCTTCATCTATGCTTGTTATGTTGACATGGTAATCCATTAGTGTGGTGAAGCTCCCCGCATTATGAACAATGCCAAATTATGCTATTGATATTTTGAACTTACTCTTTATTTTTTAATTTGAAATTGGATAGAATTGACAGAACAGTTATCATCTTTGTTTATACACGTGCAAAACCTGTCATCTATCTGCTTTGTTTCAGGGTGATATGCCTGATGGCATGCACAACTAAGGCTTTGAGACAAACCCAACATATATTGCAGCAAAGAAGGAAAAACATCTTGAAGATAGTGAGACAACCCCAAAGTCTTGTCTTGATGCAGTGTTCAAATTACTTGAGACTAACAGTCAGACAAGCTCAGAGAATTCATTGTCTGAATCAGTTCAACTTCTTCAGTCCCAAGTTCTAGCAGAAAGACATTCTACAACTCAACTTCAACTTGAAGTCCTATCTCTAAGAAAGATTATGGAGAACACCAATGAGAACCTCATGGCTAAACAGCTACACCTAGAAGCTATGACCGACATGCTAGGCCAGTCTCACAGCCTTGCTCAGCAGCTTCCGCGGCAGTTCGCCCGCAAGGCTAACCTTTCTTGAACTGTCTTGGAAGTGGTCTCGGTTCAGTACTATTTTGTTATGCTACAATGGAGCCCAGTTTTTGTAATCTGCTTCTTCGTTGCGCTTTATGATCACTGGTGGCGAACTTCGATGCCAAGTGGATGTAATATACCTTAAATCCTTTGTTGTATAGTGTAGGTTTATTCTTAGTTACTATGCTGTAATTTCTTTATAGTATAGAGTAGGTTTGTTCTTAATTCCTACTAGTTCCTGCCATCATTCACTATCTGAAAAAAAATCAGATGTAGTCGACCGGACCGAAACATTTGACTCTAACGGGACATGTTTTTAGCGGGCCACAATTGGGCCGGCCTGCGTCTTTCTTGGGCCTGAATGATTGGGGCCTTCACACATTGCGCCAGGACCAAACTTACACCGGCCTATATTTTAGTTGGGCCTTTTGTCGACCCATCGCTTAGTTTGGCCCAGGTAGCGTTGGGCCATTAACGGGCTGAATATTGTATTGACCTGTTACGGCCGAGAACCTTTAGCAGGCCAAAATGCATGTTGGGCCTCAATTTTCACTAGTCGTCGACGGGCCTTCAGCAGGCCGAAATGTAGACCGGGTCATTTTGGGCCAAGTTAGCTCACGGGTGGTTACCAGGCCGAAACATATCTCGGGCCTTAGTTGGCCCACTAATATCAAGGGCCTTTAAGAGGCCGAAAGCTTAGCACAGGCATCAACGGGCCGAATTACACGACGGGCCTTTAACAGGCCCAGAGTCACATTGGGCTTAACTGTTGCCACCTTTAGAACGGGCCGTTAGTGGGCCCGATGTCTCGTCGGACCATATATGGCCCATGGGCAGCACGGGCCATTCCTAGGCCGAAAGTCACACCGAGCTGAAATGGGCTCATGTCTACATCAGGCCTCTAATAGGACGAAAGTCACTGGGCTGTAGTTGGGCCCAAATATTCGGCAAACAATTAACGGGCCAGATCTGGCTTTGGGCCACAAATGGGCCCAAATATTGGGCGAACAATTAACGGGCCAGATCTGGCTTCCGGCCGTAAATGGGCCCGAATATTGGGTGAACAATTAATGGGCCAGATATGGCTTTGGGCCATAAATGGGCCTTTATTAAGCAGGCCGTTATTGGGCTGGCCCACTAGTACCTGATTAAGTTCTACGTGCCTTTGACTGGGCTGGCCTTTTTAACCTATATGGGCCTCTGTTGGGCCGAGCCACGTGTCGACGTATCATAGGCTTGTCTCCTCGAATGGATGGGCGACATCTGGCCCACTAACGAGCTGACAGGTGTTCCCTTTGGCCAATTAGAATTTTACACGTGGAAATTTCTCATTGGTCAGGGCTGTTAACGGGTTATCGGATCCAAAATCCGACCCGATAGCTCAACGGCGTTCCGTTACGGTGGATGCCACGTGTCGGTCACCCTTGACGAAAGCACTTCTGTGATGCACATTTTATCGTCATGGAAGTGGACACTTCCGTGATGATAATTTTGGTAATGTCATGGAACACTTCTACGACAACACAGGTATGACTATCTTGATTCTGTCATAAAATCGTCATGGATGTACATGCATGACAAAAAACGCGACCTACAGTGACAAACACGTATCATCACGGAAGTATATTTTTTTAGTGTCTCCTATATATCCTTTATTTCGAAGTATCATTTCCTCTTGGCTTTGTGCGTTGTCACGAGCCATCGTCCGAGAGATGATCTATTCCCGATGCTCTGAACCCCCTTCTCACACTCTATTCAGGTATCGATCGTTTGTCCATTCACTTGAAACTTCCTATTGTACCTTCATATTTTGCTCTCGATGTTTTCTTAAGTTTCAACTCCAGAGACACTTCTGCCACATTCTTGAATTGTTCACCAGATAATTTACCCTATTAGGGTCAGTTCTTCCGAAGTTACTCTTTACTTCCGCACTTAAATCTCGGGACGAGATTTCTTGTAGTGGAGGAGATTTGTAACACCCCGAGAATCATGTTACAGTAATCTCCCCCTAATGGTGGCCATGCCATCGTGATTACTATGCAACTTGCCACTTGTCCAAGAATGAAAGCCTTTTTCAAATTTAAAATAAGTCAAATAAATTATTTTCTCTGAGCAGTAAAACTAAAATGTTCACCTTATCCTATAAGTTTCCCTGATCACTGTCAGGTTGAAACCAATCTCTTCTGAATTCCCAAAATGCCCATGGGAATTAATTCAGTGCTCCAGCAGCATTTAAATTGGCCTTTTCAATTTCTAAAATTAATTAGGCAACTCCCTTTGACCCGGAACTTTTTGTTCCATCTCAAGGTATTGTGTTAGTTTTATGTGCCAAGTTTTGTTAAAAACAAAACTCATTTGGTACTAAAAGAAAAATGCAAAACAGAGCAAATAAAAGAAAAGGGAAAAGTCAGGGGAGGGAGAGAGCAACCACCCCCTCCCTGGACCAAACCCACTTGGGCCGGCCCACCTAACCCACCCGAGCCGGCCCACTCCCCCCTGTCGTCTTCCCCCCTCCCATCAGATCTAAACTAAGTATGCATCTGTACCAAAGGAAAAGGGCTGTATCTGTGGACTAAACTGCAGAATGCCAGAAGGGAAGGGGAAAGCCTAGCCTATCGAAGACTAGCATCTTCTGGAAACCGCCATCTTGCAGCAACAGGAGGCAGTAGAGTAGCATAAAGTAAAGTAGCAGAAGTGTTATCAACCTCGGCCAGAGATCCTTTCTTGAATCCCTGCGAGAAAGCAATCCCAGAGCCATACTATCCATTCATCATAACCATGTCTCAAATCCATTTCTCATCTCAAGTATCCAGTTCTAGTTGTATTGATCGGGATACAACTCCAAGTGTCCATTACCGTAGGACAGGCTATCGATAGATGTTTTCTTCCCTGCAGGGGTGCACCAACTTACCCACCACGCTCGATTAACTCTGGCCGAACACCTTTCCTGGGTCATGCCCGGCCTCGGCCAAACAATACGCTACAACCCGACCTAGGCTTAATAGAGAGGCCAGCACGGCAGACTAAACCTATGCCCCAAGGGTGACGGGCCATCGCCCCGGGAACTCCTGCACGTTGCATGGGCGGCCGGTGAGCAGACCTAGCTACCTCCTTCAACAAGGCAGGAGCTTACGCAGTCCAACCCGGCGCGCGCCGCTCAGTCGTTGACGTCTATTAAGCTTCGGCTGATGTATACGACGCAGAACGCCCATACTATGCCCACATGATGGTTAGTGCTATCAGGCCAGAGGCCCCTCGGATCAAATATCCAAACCCTAGTGGATTAGGAGCACGCGGTAACGAGCAGAGACTCACGATCGATGTGACCCCGTCGCCCCATCTTGAGTACTTGCGGAAAGGGCTAAGAATGCCCGGCCACGCCTCGTAAGTATCTCGCGGGCACCTTCCAGGTCAACCCGACTCCACATCACTCGCTATTCAGCTCACGCGGGTACCCCTCAGGGCCGACCCGTCTTTAGTAACATGGCTTAGTGCAAAGTCATAGTAACCATAGTAACTGTGTGTCTAACACCAAGGGGAAAAACCGAGGAATCACCCCCGGTGAATCCCACTCGATGTTATCATCAAGGTGAACATAAGAGGATCCACCCTCGAGGTTCACATTAGATGGGTTGCACGACAGAGCCGTAACGGAAGTGGTTAAGGAGGAAATCACCCTCAATGACCTCGACCGTATAGCTACACTACGGAGATCTCATCAGGAGTGATGTAAGAGGTTCCACCCTCGGCACTCGATGGTAACTCTGCAGAGTCGTACAACTAGGGGGGTGATGTGCGGTGCGGGGCCTGGACATCGATCACGTTGATCGAGTCATCAAACATAAAGTGAGGCAACTGGGACAAAGTGGGGGTCATTGATGGATCACTAACCAACCTATACTAAGCAGTTTAGGATAAGCAGGTAAGGTATGAAAGTAGGTAACAACAACATGCTATGCATCAGAGTAGGATCATACATAAACCAGTAGCAGTTCTAATGCAAGCATGAGAAGAAAGAAATAGGCGATATCGGAATGCTCAAGGGGGTTTTGCTTGCCTGGTTGCTCTGGCAAGGAGGGGTCGTCGTTGACGTAGTCGTACTCAAAGGCATCAATGTTGGTCTCGAGGTCTACCGGGGAAGAAGAGGGGGAAGAAACAGTAAATATGGAGCACATGAGGCATCACAAAGACAACATGGCAACAACCGGTGCTAAGGGGTGACCTAACGCGGCAGTAAGTGATACCAGCAAAAAGGGGGAAACATCCGGGAAAGTATTCCAGGTGTTTTGCATTTTCGGACAGAAGAACCGGAGGGAAAAGGTTGCATGTTTGCTATGCTAGGGATGTGTGGTGGACGAACGGATTACAGATCCGGATTTGTCTCGTCGTTCTGAGCAACTTTCATGTACAAAAATTTTCCAACCGAGCTACAGTTTATTTTATATTAATTTTAAAAGATTTAAAACATTTTTAGGATTTATTTTAATTATTTAAAACATCATTATCCAGAACAGTGTTTGCTGATGTCAGCACGACGTCAACATGACGTCAGCAGTCAACAGAGGAGTTGACTGGTCAACTGACGTGTGGGTCCCGTTCGTCATTGACTGTTTAATCTATTTAGGGTTTAATTAAACTAACTAGTTAATTAGATTAATTAAATAGGATTAATTAATTAACTTAATTAATTATTTTTTTATTTTTTAATATTTTTTTCGTTCTGGGCGGGGCCCCCTTGTCATTGGCCCCTGGGGGCCGATGCGGGTTACGAGAGCTGGGTGCGGGCGTCGCCCGAACGAGCGCATGCCCGAGGGGCGCTAGGCGCACGACGCGGCTAGCGGGCGCGGGAGCCGCGGCCACGACGAGGTCGGCCGCCTGATGCGAGCAGCGGTGATGCGGGAGGAGGCCGGATGTGGTGCAGGGGCGGCGGGGCGCGCGACTAGGCGACCAGTGACGGCGCATAGGCGGGCGACCAGGGAGGGCCGCGCGCGGTAGGGGGGTCGAGCTGAGTGGCTGGCCAGGGCGGGGCCAGAAGGGAAGCGAGGCACGCGCGGGGTGGAGAAGGAGCAGAGTTCCAGTGCGGCTGGGAGGGTGAGGGCGGCAACCGCGGTCAAGCGGGAGGGCGGCGAGAGTGCGACGAGCGCGGTGAAGCGGCTGCAGGGTAGAGGGCGGGGCCGGGACGCGGTGTAGGCAAGGGTGGTCGGGCGGAGCCGGCGTGGGCGCGACACGTGGTCCTGGCATTGCGGTGGTGCGAGGTCGCAGTAGCAGGTGCGGCGGCCAGAGCAGCGCCGTGCGGAAGGTGCGGCCGGCAGCGGCGCTTGGCGCGAGCGAGCAGCACCGCAGGTAAGCGAGGCGGGGGCGCACAGGCCGGCGCGTGAGGCGGGCTGCGGGACAGAGCGCGAGTGGAGGCGCTGGAGGAACGGGCTGTGGGGTGTGGTGGAGGGTGCGTGCGGTGCAAGGCACGCGACGCGAGCGGGGCGTGGTGGCCGTGCAGGGCAGAGTGGGGCGCGGCCGAGCACGGCGCGCAGAGGCGGCAGGCGAAGCAAGCAGCAGCGCAGCAGGAGGAAGAGCAGCAGCGGCAGCTGCAGGGCCGCGGCGCGGTGCAGATGAGCATGACGCGTGCGCACGCATGGATGAGCGGCCGGAGGAGACGATGAGTGCGGGGAGAGGAGAAGAGGCCGGGGACTCACTGGGTTTGTACGGCGCGGGGCAGTGGGGAGTTGGGAGGAGGTCGGGGACGACATGTGATAGGGAGGCAGTCCAGCGAGGTGGCTCCGGCGTCGACCGGCGGGGTGGCATCGTGCCTCTAGGGCGCGGTCGCCACGGGAACAGGGGGGCGACGAGATCAGGGTCGTTCCCGATCCAGATCGGCGGGGGAGGAGAAGGGGAACATGGGTGCGGGAGTGGGTGCGGGAACCGCTAGGGTTTGGGTCGGGGTGGCCTTGTAGGCCAGAGAGGGGGCCGACTGTGCCGGCCGGTTGGCTAGCTGGGCCGGTTGGTCCAGTGTGTGTGTGGGGGGGTTGTTTTCTCTTTTCTGTTTATTTTCTTTTTTTATAGAAGAATTTTGTAGATAAATGAGCCGCCAAATGTATTTTGTAAAATGTGAAACTTGGTCACACAGATATAATGCCTTATCCAGCACTGCCACAAAAAGTTTGGGGCCATCAGGAATTGTCCAAGCATTTTTAGAAAATGAAAAGGACATCTTAAATAATGATGGACCAGATAATAAATTCCCAAAGGCAATTTAGGACTTTCCAAAATTGTTGGTTTCAACATGACAAATATCTAGGGATTATTTGCCATAGGATGAACTATTTTATTTGCATGACAGAAGAAGCAAATATTTGACATGCAATTTAAATTTGAATTTGAAGCAGATTTTGGACAAGTGACATTTTGGCATGATGATCATGATGACATGACTTTCATTAGGGGGAGATTACTGTGGTGCGATGTTGGGGATGTTACAAATCTCCTCCACTACAAGAAATCTCGTCCCGAGATTTAAGTGGGGAAGTAAAGAGTAACTTCGGGAGAACTGACCCTTATAGGGTTAATTATCTGGTGAGCAATTCAGGGAATGATGCAGAAGTATCTCTCGAGTTGAAACTTAATAAACACCGAGAGCAAAGTATGAAGGTACAATAGGAAGTTTCAAGCGAATGGACAAACTATTGATACATGAACAGAGTGTGAGAAAGGGGTTAAGAGCAGTGGGAATACATCATCTCTCGGAAGGTGGCTCGTGACATGATACGAAGCCAAACGCAAGAATATTTCGGGATCAAAGATATACATGAGAGTCAGGTTTTGATCGTGTGGAATTATGGGTTATGGGCCCACCATGTGGGTTAAAAGTAGAAAGAGCGGTGACATGTTACACGGTTATGATAGCAAGGCATATCAGAGTGTAGCATGTCAGTTATGTCGGCAACAATGTCGGTACCAAGGGCGAGGGGCGAAGAGAACCATTTTCCTGCTTGTTGAACGAGGCGGGCCATTAGGAAAAGTTCTCCTCCATCGGTGGCTACCGGGATGTCATCAACAATAGTAACAGGGTCTTACTGGCAGAGTGATACAACGAGGTGTTTACATAAGCAGGGAAATATGCCTGCTTATATAATATAGATCACAATAAGGTTTAAACAAACCAATGGAAAGGAAAAAGTAATTGTCAGATTAAACAGAACAATGGAAAGGAAAATGTGTTTAACACATATTTCAGGGGTATATCCTTCCCAAGGACAAGGATAGCATGATATCCATGACATGATAGAAGTATAAAACCATTTAGGTAAGGGGAAAGAAATTTCATGACATTACCCATACAACGGTGTTTGGATAACTGATAAAGAAAATTTAGTATCGTGCTTCAAATGTTCTTATTGGAGATCGGATTACCACAGACATGCTTCGAGATAGCGTTGACATGGTTTCAAGCAAAGATAAACTTTGGATACACCAAGGATCCATCGGAAACAACTTACAAAATAAGTCATACCACTTTAGCAGGGAAAAGATGGGGGTGTGGTCGACGGGCTCAGTAGCAATCCATCGACATGTCAAAGAGGATGTATTCCCAAAATTAATATGATCAAGTTTGTGTTGGGGGGGAAGACAAGAATGTTGTTGATGCTGACATAAATCATCGAGGGGAAGGATTGTATTTCTCATCATGAATTCGATTGATATCCTGGAAGAGCTCATAAGGCTGAAGATGTAATCAATCAGCGACGACACCAAGTCAAAGGAATGATGAAGCAAAAGGTTATTGGAACCATGGGTACATCACAAACTCGAAATCAAGCTTGTTGTTCAAGGTGAAATAATGTGATGAGGAATATGGATGTAAGCTTAGCTCATCGTCGAAAATTGTGCTCCGGGAAGGAGGACCAGGTGAAACAGTTAAAAGTTGACACGATAAAATATAGCCGATCAGGCTAGGAATGATGTGATGGGGTATAAAGCTTCCCAGTATCATGTACTAGGTGTAATGCCAGAAGGTAAATCGGAGTAGAGGTTGGACGGGGGAAATGATTTGCAGAGGATAAGTAATTTTAACTTAACCAATGGGATCAAGGAGGAAATATGGTCGGGACCATAACTGCAAGGGATCCCATTTACGATACTAGAAGAAATATTCAAATGATTAGAAATCCTTGCAAGAAGCTTTCATGATAAGTTCCACACTGTGTCCGTGGGCATGAACACAAAGGTTCAGGGTCGACTCCCACTTCTACCATGCATAACCTTTCATTTTACTTCTCGCTCTTGATGAAGTTCTAGTATTGAAATTTTATCTAACGAAAAGCCAGTAGAGTATAATCCGCATAACTTTCGAGTTCACACAAATTAGGGAAGGCATAGGTTCAACCCATCGGGGCATCTTAGGAACATATATCATAAATTTCAAGAATAAATAACACAAGATCGGGAGCGGAGCATGGTTGACAAAAGCAGGGGATAAAATTTACCAAAGGCATTATGTATCCGAGGAAAAGGCTACAAGGTTACTGAATATGAAGGACGTTGTTGGATAAAACTCAACAAAGGATCTGGTGGTCCACAAGGGACCTGATGTGAGCATTGGTACTCAATCAAAAGAATAAAGAATGCAAGGAGATAAGATTATAGAAACAACTGACTAACTCAAAGCTCAAATGCAAAGGAATTAAGAATTCCAAGACAAGGGATCAAAAGAAATGCCCTGATTAGGGATGGATAGGTTGAATAGCCTTAGAGGTACAATTGATGGCAATTTGATTGGTCGACATCCAGCTCATGTTTAAGATGACGTATGAGCTAGAAGGATGAATTCTAGGATCTGGTTGAGGATTGCGAGCATTCGCAGCATATTGTATCAACGGACTCAAAATGATAATGACAAAGGCTGACAATAAGATTACTAGACTTATGGTATTAACCATAATGCAAGCAAGCAAGAAATTCAAGAACAATAGTGTCGATGTCAAAACCGGCGGATCTCGGGTAGGGGGTCCCGAACTGTGCGTCTAGGCCGAATGGTAACAGGAGACAAGGGACACGAAGTTTTACCCAAGTTCGGGCCCTCTTGATGGAGGTAAAACCCTACGTCCTGCTTGATCGATATTGATGATATGGATGTTACAAGAATAGATCTACCATGAGATCAGAGAGGCTAAACCCTAGAAGCTAGCCTATGGTATGATTGTATGTTGCGGTTGTTGTCCTACGGACTAAAACCCTTCGTTTATATAGACACCGGAGAGGGTTAGGGTTACACAAGGTCGGTTACAAAGGGGGAGATATCCATATACGTATTGCCTAGCTTGCCTTCCACGCCAAGTAGAGTCCCATCCGGACATGAGACGAAGTCTTCAATCTTGTATCTTCATAGTCTAACAGTCCGACCAATGGAGATAGTCTGGCTGTCTGGAGACCCCCTAATCCAGGACTCCCACAGTAGCCCCTGAACCAGGCTTCAATGACGATGAGTCCGGCGCGCAATTGTCTTCGGCATTGCAAGGCGGGTTCCTTTTCCGAATACATCACAGAATAATTTGAATATGAGGATAGTGTCCGACCCTGCAAAATAAGTTCCACATTTCACCATAGAGAGAATAATGTTTTCGCAGATCTAATCCGCTAGCTTGTTTTGGTAACATGACGTTATGCCATGGCCCGGTGATTATTCGAACCGTTTCTTTTAACCAGCCCCGCACATAACGCGAGGCAATTTTTTGACATGTCTTGTCAAAGCAGAGATCGTGTCCCCTTATTATGGGATTCTCATCAATACGGGCGTGGGTAACCCCAAGCGCGCCATCAATTGCGGCGCTTGGGGGATAAGCGAGTTTTACCAGGCAAGTGGGGACGCTTAGTTTTGTCCGCCCATATAAAGGGATAAGGATTCACCTTTCTATCCACGCCTTCTTCCTCCTCTACTCATCTGCTCCCACACACTCGAGCTCTAGCGCCCAAGTCCTCACTTCCATCTCAACCTTCTCCAACCATGTACGGAGCGGGAGGCAAGTGGATGGTCTCCTCCATCATGGAGGGAGACGTCAAGAAACTGAGGAGAGCCGGATACCTGCCCGACGATATCGCGCACCGGCTCCCAGATGAGGGACAGCTCATCCCCACCCTCGGGCCCCATGAGAGGGTGGTATTCCTCACCCATTTCCTCTGTAGACTGGGATTCCCTCTCCATCCCTTCGTCTGGGGGCTCATGTTTTATTACGGCCTGGATTTCCACGATCTGGCCCCGAACTTCATCCTCAACATCTCGGCGTTCATCGTCGTGTGCAAGGCCTTCCTCCGCATCAAGCCCCACTTCGGCTTATGGCTGAAGACCTTCAATGTCAAGCCGAAGGTAGTGAGCGGCTGCCAGGCGGAGTGCGGAGACGCCATGGTGGGCAAGATGCCCAACATCACATGGCTTGAGGGCACCTTCGTGGATACCATAAAGGGGTGGCAATCGGGGTGGATCTATATCACTGAGCCGCGCGACCCCGCATGGGTAGCAGCCCCCGAGTTCCGATCTGGCATCCCCATGCTGCTCACCTCTTGGAAAGAGAAGGGCCTGTCCTGGGGTAATTCAAAAGAGCTGACCGGACTCCAGTCATGTATTCAGAACATGGTGGACAAGAAGCTCAAGCTTGTCAATATAGTCCAGGTTATGCTCGTCCGCCGGATACTCCCGTGCCAACAACGGGAGTTTACCTTGTGGGAGTTCAATCCGGCGCAGCACCGAACTCTAAACAGGCTCTTCGATACAACTCATGAAGATGCCTGGAGGGTGCTATTCAAGAGCGCCGAGGTCCCTCCCCCTATTACTGAGGATCGCGGATTCAGCGCGAAGCGCCATGCTAGTGCGGTAAGTTGTTTTACCTTTCACAGGATACTTATTTTTATATAGATTGACTCTATGCGGGATCTAAACTCTCGTAATTTCGACAGGACCGGCAGAAGATGGCCGGACAGATCGACTGTCTGGCTCCCTTGCCTGAAGGCCCCGCAGACGCTCTTCTAACGAAGATGCTGACTCCGGCCCCTTATAAGGTGCCGGAGAAGACCAAGAAGGCCAAGGGAGCTCGAAAGAGTTCCCGACGCCAGGCGTTGTCGGACTCACTGTCCGATGACTCTGTGGCGCACTCTTCCCCCAAAGACGAGGAAGAGGAAGAAGAGGCTCCCCCACCGACTAGGGGAGACAAGAAAAGGAAGGCCGCCCTAACTAGGGAGGCCAGGGGGTCCAAGAAGGGAAGGACTCTCCTTCCGGACAGCTCCACCGCCGCCGATGAAGGTGAAGACGAGTGGTTGCCCAGGGCCAAGCCCCAGGGGAGATCGTAAGTATCAAAGTACCCCACAAGATTCCTTTGTCGCAATGCTTTCCCTGACGCCGAAATCAATTGTGCAGGCCGCCCCGAGCTAATATCGAGGTATCCTCGGACGGCTCCCTGGGCTCGTCGGACATGGATAGCGATCCAGTCCCGACCGCCACCTCCCCTCATCCGGCCGACGACGTCGAGGTGCTATCTCAAGAGGCACCGGATTGAGGGGGACAGTCCCGGAGGCGCCTCAAGGCGACCTTCCGGACTCCGGGAGCCGAGGGGACGGTGTCCCCGAGAGCTTCGAGTTCGGCCCTCAGCCGAACACCGCGCCGGACCCTCCAACGGATCCGAGCTCGGGCAGGCGGTCTCCTTCTAAGGAGGGTGTCAGGACCCCGACTCGATGTCACATCGATCTAGCCGGTAACACCTCATATCACTTTGCGGCCTCACGCACGGTATCCCCACGGGTGTCGCCTTACCTTTGCCCGGGACCGTTTGCGCCTTTTGGCTCACGTATATGATAGTGTCGCTAGCATCCATATGATAAGGAGCCCGGGCTGACATGACTAGTCGTAAACCCAAAGTGGCACAGACTTACAGGGACAGGCATCCATGACCCAGCTTCGAACGTGTCGGTCATCAGCAAGTGGGTCCGGGCTGTAGCACTGGGCTAGCAGGACTCCGGTAAACCGGGCTGTAGCGGGCTAACAGGACTCCGGTACTCAAAGCGTGACATTTCCCCGAAGGGACAGACACAGGAACGAAGAAGGACACATGCCGGCCAGCCTAAGTGTTCCAGAGCAGTAGCAAGCTACCATGGCTCAGCGGTAACACTAGGAGACATTTCCCGGTAAGAGAGGCTACTAAAGATAAACAACTAGATAGTCAGATCCCACACATACCAAGCATTTCAATCATACACACAATATGCTCGATATGTGCAAATACAACGAAGCATCACAACATGACTCTATGACACAAGTACTTTATTTAAGGCTCAGGGAGCCATACATGTCATACACACAGGTATGGGTCTCACGACCCAACATACAAATCATACAGTCATACAAGCCAACAGCGGAAGTACTTTGTCTGGGTACAGACAACTAGTAAATAAAAGAGGCTTGGAAGCCTAACTATACTACGTGGTCCATCACAAGCTCAGGGTCACCACCTGGGTCTTTAGCCTACTCGTTGATGTCAACGTCTACATAGAACCCATCAGAAGGGGTTGCAGCGTCTTCTGTAAAATGTAGATTATGGCAACATGAGTACAAAGGTACTCAGCAAGACTTACATCAGATCCTACATACATGCATAGTATCAAGAAGGGTTGGTGGAGTTATTGCAGCAAGCCAGCTTTGACTCATGGCTAGACTATCCTACGATACTCCAACTTGAAATGTTTTGCGCACACGAGTCCACTACTCACCACTTCAATACACTACCGAGGATCCACCTCCGTCTTCCTACGGAAGAGCCATCCTCGGCACTCACACTTATCTTGAGGCTTTTAGTAGTTTCCATTTACTTGTCTATGAACTGTATAGGCAACCAAGTAGTCCTTTACCGCAGACGCGGCTATTCGAATAGATCATGATAACCCTGCAGGGGTGTACTTCTTCATACATGTTTCCACCACTTAGCGTCTGCACACGACATGTGCTCGGCAGACTTCAAGCGAAAGCCGACGTGGGTGTAGACCACGACCTACCTAAACACTTAAGCCTCTAGTCCAGGTTTATCGCCTATCCAGGTTCCATCCGCAGGGAGTCCGGCCGAGGTTTCCCATACGGCCCCGAACAATGTGAACAGGGTTCCCGAGATACCTAACGGGTATTCGGTACACCCGGCCACGTACCTACCGCATCACAGCCCACCCCTACGGTCAGCGCTGTCCACGGCCTCCAGTAGACTACAAACACCAGAAACTACTTGCAACTCCTGGACAGAGAGCTAGGGTGAATAAGAAGTCGAGCGGGGTCATATTTCAGGGCCCAATGCATGGTAGTAGCTGTATCTTAAATCACACATACAGAACTCAGTGCTTAAGGTCGGCTTCAATGAAACAACCCACCATGTACTCCTACATGGCCTCTCATCGATACCTTTACCAAATCGTGTTCACCACACCACTCTCATTACCGACATAATCATTTCACTCTAGCCCATCACCCAGATGAACCAGACCTGACACAACTCTAAGCATAGCAGGCATAGCAAGGTAGGAACAACACATACATATGGCTCAAACAACTCCTACACATGCTAGTGGGTTTCATCTAGTTACTGTGGCAATGACAGGTCATGCAGAGGAAATGGGTTCAACTACCGTAGCACACAGCAGTTTGAAACGCGTTGTCTTAATGCAGTAAAAGAGAGCAGGAGCGAGAACATGGGATTGTATCGATATGATCAAATGGTTGGTTGCTTGCCTGACGGGTCGGTGCACTGGTATTGCTCTTCGTTAGGGTAATCACGGTACTCCTCGGAGGCAGAACCTGTCGCAAAGGACACCGATACACAACCATCACCAAACAATGTGCAACAATATGATGCATGCATGAAACATGGCAATATGAGTGTGTTGGGCTAATGCAACTAAAACCAGAAGGGTTTGAACAAATTTGAATCAAAGATTCAAATTTCAAACTCAAACATGGCCTTTTAAAGTGCTTTTCCTTGTTCTGCTTAAAACATCAATTTAACTTGTTTGATCATGCATGAAAATAGTACAGATGGATAGATTGGATTTTTCTGATCATTTTTCATATATAATTTGTCTAATTTGGAGTTACAGAATAAAAGTTATGAATTTTTGAAGTTTAAATAATATTCTGGAATTTCCTGATTTAATTTAAATCCAGAAATATATATATTGCGCCAGCATGACGTCAGCATGACGTCAGCGGTCAACTGCGGCTGGCTGGGGTCAAACCTAACGTGTGGGGTCCACACGTCAGTGACAGGGGGGTTTAACAGGGTTAATTTAATCCTAATTAGGAATTAGTGGCGCTGGGGCCCACTGGTCAGTGTCAGGGGGTTAACTAACAGTGATTAGCACTAATCTGACCACCTGGCCGACGGGGCCCACGCGTCAGTGACCCTGGGGGGTTTCAAACCCCAGGTCAAACAGGTCAAACCCACCGGCGACATGACGCTGGCGAGGCCCGAGACGGCGGCGCGATACGGAAACGCGCTACAGGGCACGGGCGAGGCCGTGCTTGGGCTCGTTGGAGAGCCCTTGCTCCCGCGCGTCGAACGGTGGTGGTGGCCGTGCCTGAGGTGGCCGGTACCGACGACGGCGAGCTCGTGAGCGGCGGCCGGAGTTCGGGTGGTGGCGGGTTTGGCGCTACGAGCGGTGGTTTGGCGCGCTGAGGGCACTAGGGAGAAGCTCTTGCTTCTCCGCATCCAAAGGAACGGACGGGAGGCCGCGAGGTGGCCAGAGTTGAGCACGGCGTCGACCTCGGCGGCGGCCGGAGCTCGGGCGAGCTCGGAGTCGGTGTTAGGGAGCTCGGCAGGAGGCAAAGGGGGGTGTTACGACCTCCTGGGGTTGCACTGAGCATGGCCGCATGCTCGGTTGCAGCTCTAGGCAACGGTGGCTACGGCGGCGACATCGCCGGCGGCGTGGAGTTCTCGGCCAAGACGGGGCTAAGGCCTAGAGGTCGAAAGAGACCAGGGGAGAAGGGGAAGACGACTCGGGGGCTCACCGTGAGTCCGTTTGGAGGGTCAGTGGGCTCGAGGGCGGCCGGAGTGCAGCGAATCGACGGCGACGATCTCCGGTGGCCGAGGAGGGGAACGGCGACGTGGGCGGCGATGCAGGGCTTCCGGAGGGCCGTGGATCGGTGGGGAGGAAGAGGGGGTCGAGGCGGAGCTCGCAAGCACAGCGAGGGGTCGAGGGGGTGGCCGGTGACGGCTGCTATGGCGAACGGCGGCGATGGG
>NC_057800.1:336672641-336675339 GCF_018294505.1 Triticum aestivum | reverse complement strand
CTAGCACAAACTGGGATACAGATCGAAAGAGGCGCAGGCCTCCTGCCTGGGATCCTCCTAAACTACTCCTGGTCGTCGTCAGCGGGCTGCACGTAGTAGTAGGCACCTCCGGTGTAGTAGTCGTCATCAACGGTGGCGTCTGGCTCCTGGGCTCCATCGTCTGGTTGCAGCAATCGAGTAGAGATAGGGGGAAAAGGGGGGGGGGGACAATGCAACCGTGAGTACTCATCCAAAGTACTCGCAAGCAAGGAGCTACACTACATATGCATGGATATATGTGTAAAG
Source organism: Triticum aestivum (assembly GCF_018294505.1). Lineage (NCBI taxonomy): Eukaryota > Viridiplantae > Streptophyta > Magnoliopsida > Poales > Poaceae > Triticum > Triticum aestivum. The sequence continues at coordinate 336,675,054 of NC_057800.1, read as the reverse complement.
GGCCATATCAGTGGACTGAACTGCAGAATGCCAGAATAAGAGGGGGATAGCTAGTCTTATCGAAGACTATGCTTCTGGTCACCTCCGTCTTGCAACAGGTAGAAGAGGGTAGGTTGAAGTCCTCCAAGTAGCATCTCCAAGTAGCATCTCCAAGTAGCATCTCCAGTAGCATCGCATAGCATAATCCTACCCGGCGATCCTCCCCTCGTCGCCCTGTGGAAAAGCGATCACCGGGTTGTCTGTGGAACTTGGAAGGGTGTGTTTTATTAAGTATCCGGTTCTAGTTGTCATAAGGTCAAGGTACAACTCCAAGTCGTCCTGTTACCGAAGATCACGGCTATTCGAATAGATTAACTTCCCTGCAGGGGTGCACCAACTTACCCAACATGTTTGATCCCATTTGGCCGGACACACTTCCCTGGGTCATGCCCGTCCGCGGAAGATCAACACGTCGCAGCCCCACCTAGGCTCAACAGAGAGGTCAGCACTCCGGTCTAAACCTAGGCGCCCAGGGGTCTGGGCCCATCACCCTGAACACACCTGCACGTTGCGAGGGCGGCCGAAAGCAGACCTAGCCTAGTGGCGTTCCAGTCCAATTCGGCGTGCGCCGCTCAGTCGCTGACGTCATGAAGTGCTTCGGCTGATACCACGACGCCGAGTGCCCATATCTTTCCCACGTAGTTGGTTAGTGTGTATAGTCTCGTAGCCAACTCAGATCAAATACGAAGATCTCACTAAGCGCGTTAAGTATCCGCGAACGCCGAACAGGGCCAGGCCCACCTCTCTCCTAGGCGGTCTCAACCTGCCCTGTCGCTCCGCCACAAAGATCCACTCGCGGGTGCTCCACCAGCCGACCCGACTTTACTCTCCACATGTATCATGTATAAATTATATAGTATATACCCGTGATCACCTCCCGAGTGATCACGGCCCGATAGTATAGCACGGCAGACGGACAAGAATGTAGGGCCACAGATGAAAATACTAGCATCCTATACTAAGCATATAGGATTGCAGGTAAAGGTAACAACAGTAGTATCAAGGACAGGCTATGCATCAGGATAGGTATAATCAGAAAGCAGTAACATGCTACACTACTCTAATGCAAGCAGTATAGAGTAGAATAGGCGATATCTGGTGATCAAGGGGGGGGGCTTGCCTGGTTGCTCTGGCAAGAGAGAGGGGTCGTCGGTGATGTAGTCGACCACAGGGACATCAGCATCGTCACGGGGTCTACCAGAGAGAAGAGGGGGGAGAAACAGTAAATACATAGCAAGCAAGTGCATAACAGGACAACAAGCAGAGCTAGACGTGTTCTAACGCGGTAGTAGGTGATACCGACGAAGGGGGAAAGCATCCGGGAAAGTATTCCCGGTGTTTCGTGTTTTCGGACAGATGAACCGGAGGGGGAAAGTTGCGTGATTGATATGTTACGGGTGTGTGGTGGACGAACGGGCTGTGTATCCGGAATCGTCTCGTCGTTCTGAGCAACTTTCATGTTGAAAATATTTTAATCCGAGTTACGGATTAAAAGATATGATTTCCTAAAGATTTAATCATTTTCTGATCTCAATTAATTATTTAATTTAATCCGAAAATGGAATTATGACATCAGCATGATGTCATGCTAACATCAGCAGTCAACAGGGGTTGACTGGGTCAATCTGATGGTGGGACCCGGTTGTCATTGACTGTTTAATTAGTAGGTTTAACTAAACAGAGTTAATTAGGTTAGTTAGTGATTAGAATAATTTAATTATGATTAATTAACTTAACTAATTAATTATTTAACTAATTAATATTTTATTTATTTTTATTAGTTACTTAAATATTCTAATTCTTTAACTCTTTTTTTTAATGTTCTGGGGTGTGGGGCCCCAAGGTCAGTGGCTCAGGGGAGCCCTAACGGGCGAACGGGCACCGGTCCCGGGCGCACCCGAGCGGGCACTCGCCCGCAAAGCAGGACGAGGCTGCCGGGGCACCGACGACGGGGAAGGCCGGCGCGGTTAGGTGCACGCTGGGCGCGGTCAGTGCCCGACCTGGGCGAGGCAGGCAGTGACGGGCGCGGCTGCAGGTGACCAAGGACGTGGCGGGGGTGTGGGGCTGCGTGCGTGGCCACAATGCGCATGGCACGGGGGCGGCGCACGGTGCGGGTTGCGGGGCGCGCGGCCTTCGGGCGCGGTCGATGCGCGGGGGAGAGAGAGGAGGGAGGATGGGGCTCACAGTGAGCCGGACGGGGCGGCAGCGGCTCGAGGTGGCGCGGTTCGGGTGGCGCCGGCGAGGCGACGGGTGGACGACGACAGGGTCGTCCAAGTCGAGGCAGGGGCGTGGCGTCGAGGCGGCGGGGGCGTCCAGCGAGGCGGGCGACACGGGGGGAGCGGCGCCGACGTTGGTGAGGTGGAGGTGGTTGGCG